>NC_056739.1:1940882188-1940972188 GCF_019279795.1 Protopterus annectens | reverse complement strand
CAAACCACATTATGGGTAATATGTATAGGTTCATGGGTTCATAGGTTGGTACTAGGCTATCGGGCCTAGGGCCTATGCAAGCCTAGCCATAACAATTTCCTGGATACTTCTTCCCACAATATTTAATTCTCTGGGCCCCTGCCTAGCAGGGCGACTGACATGATCCCCGGGGTGAATTTCTTATCTCCCATCCAATCATCAAGGTTCCTTTTGAAGAGGGCGTTGAGAGGTATGTTGCATAACCCACGGAATAACATATATGAACTGGAGTACTGCGGCTATGAAATAACATATATATATATATATATATATATATATATATATATATAGATATATAAACTGGAGTACTGCAGGAAATACACATGTGAGGTGTCAGTATCATAATGCATAAAGCAGTAGTTAGGTTAAGCAGCAATAAGCTGTAGTAAGCATATGTCAGCACTGGTAAGCGAGTTTAAGTTTACAGGCTCACCAAATCCGATGCATACTATCTGTAGGCAGATGTAACCGGAGGTTTGTGTCTGCACGACGGTAATCACTGTGTACATAAAGTAAGAAAATTCGAGGCTAACCTACAAATATGTAGCTGCCCTGAGTGTGCTGGTTCTCCTGTAAGAGGTATTGCTACCTGCTGTCTGGAACACTGATGCCCACACACAGGAAGGACTGTACAAACATCCACAGAATGTCTAGATTATGTCATCACATATAACCCCTACTGTACATAACATGTGAAGCAGTCTGATATCTCACTGGCTTGTTAGCAGATATGATGACACTGCTTATGGTGTACAGCACATACGCACCACGTCATGCATGACATATGTACACAGGTTGACAGGGTTGTGGCTGGTAGCACATACACAGGGCCAATAATGACATGTTGCTGTGATAACCTCATACGTATAATGTTGTAATAGGGTTTGTGGCAACATACGCCCTATGATGGATAAGAAGCTGCTAACTGTCACTGCAGTCACCATCTACAGACTGCAATCCTCACACTACCATCTGCAGTCCACAGATAGATGCTCTGTCTGCAGCTGACCATGCAGATGGGGATTCCACATAAACATGGAACTGACATAGCAGATATGGAGACATGTAGGAAAGTCATATCCACACACACACTGTTAAACCAACAGTACTCCACATGCAGTATAGCTGCACTTACAGTCTGTAGTCAGGTCAGGCACATCCCCTTACTGTGTGTTGCCCTGTTTCCACAGTGTATGTTGTTAGAGGTAAATTCCCCATCCATCTCAGCTGCTGTTTGCCAACCAACAGATCTAGTTCCTGCTCACAGTGACTGACAAGGGCCAACACCAACATGATGTTCCTAGATATTGGAGTGTGTTATTATGCAATTAGCTATGGGAATGTTACCACAGCTGTTCCACATGCAATCAGCTAGGGGAGGGCTGCAATTCATGCAGAAGCCATCAGTTGATCCTGAGAATCACTTAAAATACACATGCTGCTGCCTAAGCAAAGCAGGTGTTGGTCTCCACATCCAGCAGAGAGGGAGTGGGAGAAGCAGACAGAGGCAAAGACATGTCACGGAGGGGTGGGAGAGTAAAACTGCAGCTTGTGTGTGACACACACCTACCAGCACAGGGTATCAAACCCCTGACAACTATGTAGTGCTACCACAGTTAAATGCAGTTATTGGATGCGCCACATGGGTACCTGTTGTGGTGCCCTCAAGACATATATGTGATGGTAAGTGACATCTGCAACAGGGATACGGTAGCTATATGGTAGGTGACGTACACGTGCCTGTCTGCATGAACAGGTGCCAGCGTCAACACAGCCACACTCTCACAGGGACATACACATTGACACACCTGTCAGGGCCAGGAGTACAAGTCATCTGTAGCGGGATTGCCACAACACATCACTGTGCAGGTATCACATGCACCACACGTGTCATACGGAGTTTGTATGGGCAAAGGGTATGAGGAGGTGTCTGACATCAGACAGCATGCTTCAGTATGCCCATGGGAGTTCTAGTGAGCATGGATGTGAACATACGCACCATACAACACACAGACAAACACACAGGGTGCCAGTACTGACATACATGGGTGCATGTCTGCACGGGTGTGTGGTGGTTGACTGTGGCAGCAGGCTATACAAGGGTAGGCGATGGGTATGCCTTAGCATCAGGCCACATGACAATGGTCCACACTCTGTCTCAGGGCTGTAGTGTCCACATTTGCCCATGCAGGTGGGTACTGTATCCCCCATCCAGTCACCTGAGTGACTATTGTGTGTGGCCAATGCTGTGCATCACTTGCCATGTATGTGTACCTTAGTCCATGACATGGACGATGTCTGGGATGTGCACACCTCCCACATGCATGTACAGTGACATGTGGAACTGTGCCTGGGGTGTCTGGCCCATGTTGTGAGCACAGATTAGCATCATATGTGCCAGTTTTGCCCACCTGTGGCGGGGACGGTTAATGGGCAGCAGGTTTACTCTGCACCTACATTGATAGGATGCTAACATCATTCCCTGGTGTCAGTGACATCTGTCCATACAGGGCATGTTGTTAGGCATGGTATGTCTGTTGTGAGTCACATGTGATGGCACCACAGGTGGTGCAGGTGTCCATTAAGGAACATGGAGGAGGTGCACTGTCAGCATGTACATGTATATTGGACAGATGGACAGGGTGACATGCCCTCTGTAGCCCACTGCTGTCACTCCATAGTTACTAGCAGTGGCCAATATGCAGTGTACTACCCACATATTGGCTGTTGCCTAGGCATGTGTGTGTGTGTATGAGACATGGGTTGGGAGTGTGCTCTGGGTAAAACTGGGGTTGCTAACTGTGATTGCTTGGCCTTGATGTCACATGTATGGGTATGGCTTTGCACCCCAGCCTCTCAGCTATTTCACACCTGGTATCCCTGCACGGTGGACATTGTGATATAAAGTAGTGCCACCATATAAGAAATATGCAAAACCCGCTCCATAATGGCCACAGTTGTCACACGCTCACACCCACCTCTACGAGTTACAAATACACACACACACACACACACACATGCGCATACCTGTCATGTTTGGTAGTAGAACCCCTACCTAACTAGTTAATGCACCACAGCACTATGCAGTTATAGTATGTGCCACCATGCACATTACTGAAGTACTCCTTCCCCAAAGATGTATTTCACAATGAATGACATCAGCAGGATTGCCAAAGTAGGTAATTTGAAATGTAGTGCAGGTGACTAGCCTAAAATGCATTGCTCCCTACACAGACAGTGAGACACACACAAAACATCCACATCCAACATGTGTGGGTATAGAACTCCTGACAGAGGGCTATATCACACTACAGCATGGAGCTGTTATAGGATGCACCACAGGGATTACTAGAGCACCCCATCCCCAAAGCTGTATTTCACAATGAATTACATCAGCAGGATTGCCAAAGTAGGCCATGTGAACTGTACTGAGTGTGACTAGCCTATAATACATTGCTCTGTATACAGACATTGAAAAACACACACAAAATGTCCAGAACTGCCATAGGTGGGGATGGAACCCTACCACAGCTCTAAAGCACAATCCAGCAGTACACAGTTACAGGACGTGCTATGGAGAGTACTGGGCTACAACCTTCCCAGAGGTGTATTTTTAGTTGAATGACATCAGCAGCCTTGCCTAAGTTGAGTAGTGTAATCGTACAGAGTACCGTAAAAAGCATTGCACTCTACGCAGTCAGAGACAGATAGACATGCACACAAACACACACACACTCACACAGACAGTTGCCAAGTCTGGGGTTAGAACACTTACCCAGCTACTTTATCACACTACAGCAGTGCACAGTTACAGGATGCGCCACAGAAATTACTGGGCTACAACCTTCCCAGAGGTGTATTTCTAGGTGGGTGACATCAGCAGTCTTGCCTAAGTTGAGTATTGTAATCGTACGGAGTTTGAGTACCCTAAAAAGCATTGCACTCTACACAGTCAAAGACAAGCAAACATGCAGACAAACTCACACACACAGTTGCCAAGTCTGGGGTCAGAACACCTACCCAGCTACTTTATCACACTACAGCAGTATGCAGCTATGGGATGCACCACAGAGATTACTAGGCTACAACTCTCCCAAAGCTGTAGTTTACATTGGATTACCTCAGCAGGCTTGTCATAGTAGGGCTATGGGGAGGGCGGTGTGTTCATGGGCCATAGCCCATTCATGTATGGGTTGGCACGCCAAATGCGGGCACACATGGGGTCATATGTCACAGATACATGTATATCACTGCTAGATGACTACTTCCTTGTACAGTCATGTTGCACAGCCGGCACATGCACCACATAGTCTGTAATGTTGACAGATACTGGTGGCTAGTATCTGCAGTGAGTGACATGTGCACCTCATGTGTTTGCGGCCCTTTGGTTGTGTGCTGGGTGAGAGAGGCCTGGATGGCTCCTTGTCACAGTCACCCTCTTCCACACATCTATGTACGTCTAACGTTGGCTTATTATACTGTGCCGCCCTGACATATATGTCTGTATTCCTATCCACTGTGTGTACAAGTCATGAGTGGTGCATACTGACGAGTGTCAGCCCTAACATATGCAAATGCCACATATGTCTGGTCCACTGGTGTTTGCAGCCATGGCCTTCATGTGTTTAAGTTTGTGAGCATGCCCAGTATGTCCTTTCAGTATATTGTTGACTGACATTGCCTTCATGTAAGTGTGTGAGCATGCCCAGTATGGCCATCTGTAGTGGATGTGCGGATCGTGTTCAGGTAGTTTGTGCTGCAGTGCTGACCTTTGCGTTGTACACTAACAGGTAGCATGCTGTGTTCTGCAGGGTATCCATTGACCAGTTGGCTTTGACTGTTACTACATTTCTGCATAGCAGGGGGGGTGTGCACCTGACTGTTTCTATATTTATACACAGGAGTGGGGGGGGCACACCTGACTGTTATTACATTGCTATGTAGGATGGGGGGATCACCTGACTATTTCTACATGTAATTGGGGAGGCACACCTGACTGTTATTACATTGCTATGTAGGATGGGGGGGCACAAGTAACACTTGTACACATTTGCTATGACTGTACTGGTATGTCATGTACTCCATTTCATTCTGTATTGCTAACTATCATGCTGACTAGAGGCACACCAGTGTACTACAGATCGTGGCTTTGGTTACAGTACATATTATTGTCTGACTTCCTGCCCTTCAAACCTAACATCCCACTGCCCTCCCTACTGTGGTCTGTCTGTGTAGGCCTGGAGGTGGGGTTAACCATAGCCATCAGTCTTGGGTCATGGCACAGGCCCTGTTTGGGTTTGAATACACCTGTTGTGCTGGCTGTGACAGTTGTTGGGTATGCGAACCATCCTGACTGGCATGTGTGGGTCATATGGACACACATGTCGCTCAGCACAATACCTGCAGTGGGTGTTGTCACCATGTGTAGTACTGGCTACTATGGTGACTCCAGTATGTGTCAGGGTGCCACTATGGGTGCCTACTGTCTGCTGCCATAACATTCAGCCACCCAATTCCCTTGCATGCTCACATCCATACCATAGCTACAGGTAACAACATATTCTACTCCATTTGGAAATTGGTAGGTTGATTGACTTACCTTGTGGGTGTGCCAGACTTGCGGATGGTGCTGGAGGGCTGCCTATGTCAGATGCACATAGTACACGCAATATACATTGCTGAGCACAGGTGGTGTCATGTTTGGCATCCCTTTTACTGTATATGTGAGTCAGAGAAAGGTGTCATTCCCTGGGACACTACTGTGTCAGTGCATGTGCTATGCATTGCCTCTTTACCAAGGCCAGGGCATACTGGGCACACCTCCTTCTGCTTACTGGGGCAAGCTCAGGTTCTTCCTTGTCTAGGTCACTCTGTGCCTGTGCAGGCCTTGACATTGGTGGGGGGCTGTGTAGCCCTGTCTCATGCTGTTCCTGCTGCAGCTGTTTCTGCAGGATCATACTGTGTAACATAGCACATACCATAATTTGGGTGCATGTAGCTGGTGAATACTGCAAGGCTCCACCGGATGTGTCCAGACACCGGAATCGTGACCTGAGCATCCCAAACACACATTCTATTATACGTCTGGCCTGTGTGTGCGCCTCATTATGGCCTTCTTGTTCAGGTGTGTGTGCATTTATGATGGTTGTCATCAGCCATGGCTCCAATGTCTATCCAGCATCCCCCACTAGGTGACCATAGGGGAGGTCCCCATTGGCAAATCTCTGGTACAGCTGTGTCAGATGCCATATGTGGGAATTGTTATAGCTTCCAGGGCAGCCAGCACACACATTCATTACAATGCCCTGGGCATCACATATGACCTGGCAGTTGATGGAGGGGATGGCCCTGTGGTTGATGTAGGCCCTACCCTGCTCACTGGGTGGTGCTTTAATGCATATGAACATGCAGTCTATAGCACCCACTACCCCAGGGTATTCTGCTATTTGGTGGAAGAGACGCATCTTGCTGGTCAGCACCTCACGGGTGTTGAGGAAATATACATGCTCACTGGCATGTGCTGACATGGCATCCAGAAACTGGTGGAATATTCTGGATGCTGATGCCTGTAAGATCCCCATGATATCCCCAGTTGTGCTTTGGGAGGTACCTGTGGTTAGTATACATAGGCCTACACATACCTTGGTATCCACTGGGATGGGTTCCCCTCGGTCAGTTTGGTGTGTCAGGTGTGGCCGGCACAGCTCAACTATTTGCTGTAGGAGGTCTCTGTCCATCCTATAGCACTCCACTATCCCCAGCTCATGTAGCCCCTGGTAGGTTACCCTGGGTCTGCACACTCTTCTCCATCTCCTCACTGTGGGCTGTTTGACAGCATTCACATCCTCACCACCCTCAGCCTCTTGCACATGTTGTTCTATGTTGCCTGCTGCAGCCCTTTTCATTTTGTACGTTTGTTTGTTAAAATTTCACCGCTTGTATACACCGGTGGTGTAGAGTGTGGGAAAAACCAGTGGGGAAGTTGTTTGCTTAGTTTATAGTAGTGTTCTGAGCTGGGCTGCTGCCTGTGTAATTGGCTGATTCTGATACATTTCACCTGCCAGCTAGGCTAGTTCTCCTTGATAACCTTCCTACTGCTGTTTTCCTTTCCTATTGCCTCCCTGTTTGAGCCCTTGTGCGCGCCGCACAGAGTGCTCAAATGTGCACATTGCTGCTATTTCCTGGTTTAACTTCATTTTTCTTCCTGTAGAGCCCGGTGAGCAGCGCGCACACCGGCTTACACTTTGTAGAGAGTGCTTGGCAGGTTTTGACACACCCCCTAGCTTAGCTGTGCTATGCTAGGAACACACCTGAGCCATAGGCCTCCAATCTGCTTCCATATATATAGTACGCCTGACACACCCACCCACCCATGATGCCACCTACCTTCTAGTCTTGTAATCAGCTATTCATACTCTTACACTGTTGGGACCTGCCTCACATGCTGGGGAAAACTGGGATTCACTAAACTAGGATAGCCTGCTAATGCATAGTTACATGTGTCACACTGAGCCTCCCCCCTTAGCAACCACTATTCACTGGCCAGGTTGTCTTTTGCCTGCTATTGACTTGCATGCAGAATACTGATTTGAGTTAGAATGCATGTTTTAGGTTTATTTTCTTATTTTCCCACCGATCCCATTTGCGCGCCGCTGCCCTATGCTTAAACAGCCATGATGGGCGGAAATAAAATGAAAGTTGTATTTTTTACTTTTTGTATTGTTTGCAATGCCAATGTCCTTATAATTAGCCATTGGCATGCTTCTTCAGTGATATGCAGCCTTTATTTGGAGCGGTCATGTCTCAGTTTTGGATTTTGCAGAACCGTACTCAGTTACTAACCGAGTACATTTCTACAGATTATGCTAGTCCTGCACAGCCTGATTCCAGCTTCCTGGTTAGTGGATTTACCTCATTTGCATGGTTTTCACCTGCAAATGGGGTAATTTGCATACAGGGGCTGGGAACATGCAGGACTAGTGCAAGAGCGGTCGTGCTCGTCAAACGGGCACTTACGTGGATCACTTGGCCGCCATATTGCCAACATTACCACTTACACTAATCATGCATGCCATGCAGGGCTTGCTGAATCTGGAGGTGTGTACTTGAGGTCCTTTATTCAATTTACATATGATTTTGAAGTGGGCTTTGGATCTCTGATGACCACTTTCAAACTACTTCCACTATGCATATGCTCTCACAGAGGCACATCCTTCACGCACTAAAGTACAAGTAAGATTTCACAAATTACCCTTAAACAGGAATTGGCTTTTTTTTCTGCTTGTATCATATCTCCCAAGGACAGCAACATCCACATAGTCTCCTCACAGACTTGTTAATACCATCTGTCTGCATTTATTTAATAGTGCTTCCATGTCTCATTTCAGCCTTACAATGATCCTTATTTTTTCCCACATTTTGTTACACTTAAATGCAACACACTGTGTCATTTTTGTACTGAATTTCAGCAATCATACTATAGGGTAGTCCATCTTTATACTTAAATTGTCCATCATTTTCTATCCATCACAGTACTTATATCCTGCCGGTTTCAATGAAGATCTTAGCTGCGATTCAGAAGTTCAATAAACTGGCTAATCAATATCCAACTTTTCTATTCTATGAATCCAGACAGTTTTGACTAATGCTCTGAATCCTCATGAATAATTAATTAAGTAGTTCGGAGAGCTGTGCTAAGCTGTGAGATTCATTAATGCAATATCCTTTTACCCAACAATCTGAAGCTGTGATGTCATGGAGTTCGAGGATGGGATTCACTAACCTGCTTGATTTGCTTAATAGACATTTAGGTAAACATGAATTTTAAAAGAAGTTTTGCAAATGTGTATCTATTCACTGTGCTGCACAAGAAAGCTGCAACAGTATACAACATATAGCTGTCCAATACATGCGAGAAAGTATTGTGGGCCCTAGAAATGTGCTATGTTAAGCCATGGGGGGAAGCCTACCCTGCAGTTTGGCATTGACATGTACTTTGTGTGTATGATTCCTACACCGGATGAGGTTCACTCAGTGTACCTACTTGCACTGAATCAGAATGCTCAGTGAATTAAGATTTGTCAAGTGTACTCTACAACACTGCGTAAGATTTAACTATAAACACTCATTACCATTAGGAATTAGTTGGCATTGTTTTTTTTTTTTTTTTTTTAATCAGGCCCTTTACCTTCACAGGGCACTTGCTGAAATGGATACATTACTTTCACTTCTGTTAATATGTTTATTTGTACTAACTGTGTTCTGAAATACAAAGTTACTGAAAAAGTGTAGTAAGTAAAAAAAGATGTAAATGCTACCCGATTAACTTAGCTGATTAGAAAATGCTCTCACTGGAAGTTTCTTTCACAGGTCCTATGTGGCAGATGAGACTATGCCACTTAGTACATCTTTGACATTCAAAGACACCAAATCAAAACTAAAACAGCCTACAAATAAGCATTTGGGAAAATCACTGAGTATCCTTCCTATATTGTCTTCAAAGATAAAATCTCCTGGAATATAAGTGGAAAAGATTACTCCTAAAGCCCTCATCGCATTTAAAAGAACAAGAAAGGTAAATAATTAAATAAATTTCAGATTACACAGATCTGAAAATTATGTGTTGCATATGGCCAATAAAGAGTGTCATGCAGTTAAAGAGAAAATTATTGAAATTATTCAGATGGCCTACAAAGCACCACAATCTATATCTATATATATATATATATATATATATATATATATATATATATACGTAAATACACACATATAAACACACATATGAATATATATGTGTGTATATGTATGTATGTATATATATATATTATATATATATATATATATATATATATATATATATATATATATATATATATAGATAGATAGATATAGACAGATATAGATAAATAGATATAGATATAGATACACAAACATATCCACCTGGCAAATAATCCCAAATGAATACTCCAAAATAAATAGATAAATAAAAGGAAAGAAATAATAGAAAACTCATATGGACATTGGCTATAAAGAAAGAAACATGAAACATAATTATTTTTCTCTGAAAAGAAAGAAAAAAACAGGAACAAAAAACATGTTTCTTTCTCTCTGAGATAACATTCAAAATCCAGGGCCCTTTCCCTGAAAATTGTTTCACTGAGAATTGTTATAGCTAGGCTTGTATAGGCCTTAGGGCTGCTAGCCTAGTAGCAACCTATGAACCTATAAAAGTTTTGTGTTAAGAAATAATTTATCAAGGGAGGACAGACAGCATATGCAACTCATACCATTCCTAGAAAAAAAATGCACCACTTTTTGTAAGAAATTGCCAAAACAATGTATTTAGATATTTAGCCAGTCTGCCAAATTCACCAATCCATTAGCTATATTACTAATAAATACAAGCAGCAGGCTAATTTCTTGGCTGTCTAGTCCTTAAGTATCTACCTATAGTCATACATTCAGTGGTAAGGGGCTTAACTTAATAATCACAGCTCATTTGCTTGATGAGGTAAGAAACTCTGGGCTAATGCTATAAAGTGGTACTAGTGGGACTAAATTTTGAACCTGCACTTTGTCCACTCTTAGGTGATAGATAGGCTATCCTAGACATGAGCACTCTCCATTTCAAACTATACATTCTTTTAAAGCCTTGACTTCTGACTGCAAGACAATGAAAAAATGTATTCTGATAAAACCAGAAATTCCCACATGAAAACTAAAATTATAACCAAAGAAACATTTTAGCTGAAAGTCTTATCTATTACTGTACAATTCTATACTCCTGCAGTACTTAGTTACAGAAAGGGCTAACTTTTTTCTTCTTTTCTATCATTTGTAAACTAATTAATAATTTTTGTCTATTCTGGATAGCAAACTCCAGCTCCCAGTTAAACAATATTTTCTTAGCGGTCAGACACCTTTATGGACCAATACTTTGGCTCTCTGTCTCAGAAACAGCATCCCCAAACTCACACTAGTAGTCTGAGATCTGAATCCATCAAATATTAGATCTGCCTTTTCTATCCAGTCTTTTAAGCTCTCCCTCCTAAATCACCTCACAGAAACTAAGAAGTGCGAATGTTTTGGTAACTGTTCTTACTCAATACTTTATGCACACTCTCTATCCTGTCTCATACCCACCCCTGCCCAGTCTAACTCTCTCATTGCATTCACTTCCAATTCTATGCAGAATGTCGAATGTCACCCATTTCCTCCATGTTAGCCAGCTGCCATCTCAACTTTTATATTCATTTCCGGATTTACTCACTACTTGTAAATTTGTTGTACTTGTAAACAACGTACATTTCTCTAGTCACATCAATAGCCACTCAAAATATTCTTTGAACTTATTTGCAAATTCTCCAGCTTTTCAAGACTTAATACTTTACAAACTGTCAGTGGTTTGTGAAGTAGTCTAGGTAGGTTGCTAACTACCAGTATACTGTGTTGCACATATAATTATGTACATTTTGCATGTCATATAAATAAACTTTCAAAACATTCATAGGTAATGGCACCTGCCATAGTGTAGCTGTAATTTTATGTACTGTACTATCAATAACAGTTTTGCACTGTTTTTATTTTCACTTCTGGCTAGGTTTATGACTCAGAAATGTCCTCATAACAGTTTTTCTAACCCATTTAACAAATATACAAATAAATAAATAGGTCTACTTACCTTAAATTCTGTCTTCTAGCACATTCTGCAACCTTCTACCTCCATTGTGTGCTCTTCCTACCTGACAAAAGCTACTTAATTCTGCAACTTCTTCTTGTAGCCACTGTCAAACAAGGGACACCCATCTCTAATCTCATTTTTCCTATGTGTGGAAGAAATGGATTTAGTCTTGCATTTATTCCATTAGCCACATAGTCTGTGTGTTGAAGCAGGAAGCTTGAAAGTAACCAGGGCTGAAGTCCAACCCTTAAAGCTCATTCTGGGATGTTTCATTATATGTTCATGATCTTACCTTCAAACATCCACAGGACTTTTACACTCAGATTCTCCTTTTGTTGGCTAAAGCAAGTAGCTCTGTTCTAACCACATTAAGTTATACTAGCTTGAATGAACTACTAAGTCGTGATTTCTTCCAAAATGGGGTGGGGGTGGGGTAGCATCATGTTCCACACTTTGGCACTACTTTTTTTTTATTTTTTTAAGCCAGGCCTTTTGCCACAAATGCGTGACATTGTTGTCCTTCATGCAAATCACTGAGCAATTTCTTCCACACTTCAGTTTATGTCAGCTAAGACCAAGAGACAGTGCAATATGGCCATTAAAACATGGAATACACAGCTTTAAAAATCCTGAGAATTCCTGCTAAAATGTTTGATGTTAAGGAACAAAGTACAGAGACATGCAGGGACTGATAAGAATTTTGTAGAACAAGGTCTGCTCTGGCTGTGTTACTTTTAAAAATTTGGGGTATGATCAATTTTTCTTAATAACCTAAAGGTATGGCATTTTAACTTTTATGAGGCTTCATTTGTGCTTCCTTAGTTCACAATTCCTACTTATAAATGCTTGCAGTACTACACAGAAAATGAATGGTATTTGACTGCTGCACCATTCAAACTTACCATTTTATTTACTGTGCCGGTTTCAGCTTGAACCCACCTTACACAATATGTTCTACCGAAACATAATGTGTCAACCCCTTTTGTGACCACAGGGAAATGGGAGCTTATCGCAGATTTTCTGACTTAAATTGAAACCGAGGGACTTGAAAACCCGAACAAAACAACTTCTGCCTCAGCAAGACAGTGCGCATACATGGAGACCAGACTGCCAAGGATACTAGCCAACTGCTTTACAATTTAAATATGTAAAAATGCAACATGCTTAATACCCGAAAGTTAGTTTTGCATTACTATAAATGCAGGAGACAACAGAGGAGTACACTGTGATCTTCAACAGCATGCTACTGATACTCTGCAGCTTGTTTGCTCTGTGGTTTACATAACAGGAAATATTGCCAAAATAATGAAGTAATAAAAAGTTGCAGCAGTTAAAATGCCAGGACATAATCTGAGGTGATGCACAAAGGAGAAAGAAAGATGAAAGTTACAAGTAAAATGGACAAGCATTACAGAACCTGAATGATGTAAAGGATAAGGGGAAAATTATAGGCAACCTCAAGAAAAGGCATATAAAATAGGGTCTATATTAGAACATCGAAGTTTCAAAACTTCGAATGTTCTAATATCGACCCTTATTCAGTGAAAGCTGAAAATATCGAAGCAACAGAAAACCGATTTTTTTCCAAGGGAAAGAATTTGGTTGTCCATTTCTGTTGCTTCCATATTTTCAGCGCTGTGGTGGAAAGTTACGGGTCGGGTTCAGGTAAGTGTGCGATTGAGTGCAAGTTAGGTTAGTTAGGGTTAGGTTGTGGGTTAGGTATGTGTGCGATTGTGTGGACGTGAGGGTTAGAGCGGGTTAAGTGGGTTAGGGCACGGGTTAGGTATGTGCGCGATTGTGTGGATGTGAGGGCTAGGGCGGGGTAGGTGAGTTAGGGTTAGGGCACGGGTGAGGTGAGTGTGCAATAGTGACAGACCTTAGGGTTAGGGTTTGGGTTAAGTGGATAGTTAGTGGTGTGTGTATAGTTTAGTGTAGGTTTAGGTGTAAGATTTTAGGTGTATGTGTGTGGACTGCTGTTTGTTTGGTGTGCTTGTGTTGTGTGTATGTGTTTTGGAACAGCAAATTCTTTTACCTAGGAAAAAATTTGCTGTTCTGTATGTTCGATGTTTTCAGCTTTCGCTGAATAGGGGTCGATATTAGAACATTCGAAGTTTTGAAACTTTGATGTTCTAATATAGACCCATAAAATAAACAGACGGGGCAAGTGGTTTCTAGCAAATGGGGAGGAGCAAGAATTAGGATCAACAAAAGAAAAATGGGGATGTTACTACTTCTGTAGAGGACAACTGTTTGTCTTGACCTGAAACACTTTGTACAGTTTCATAAAGCATGTTTTGCAAGGAGCACCATGGAAGTGCTGAGGGGCACTACATCACAGTAATGCAAACACGTGTGAAGACGGCATATAATGGCAGACTGAAATATTTCAGTTCAATGTATATATGCTAGTGCAAAAACGGAGTGTGTGTGTGTGTGTGTGTGTGTGTGTGTGTGTGTGTGTGTGTGTGTGTGTGTGTGTGTGCGTGTGTGTGTGTGTACACATAAACCATCTTTTAACTAAAACACATTTATGCAGGCTTGACACCGATGTTCAGATTAACTGATGTTAGCAGTTGCTAAGCAGATGTTTTAATAGATGATTTGAGCTTATCATTGGCCAATCTGAGGTGTTAGGATATCATATAATTTTGTCTGAAAATTTTGCATGAAGAAGCATGCCCTGTTATTATTATTATCATTATTATTATTATTATTATTATTATTATTATTATTATTATTATTATCATTATCATTATTATTATTATTATTACTATTATTATTCAGTGTGTTGACTGGATTATTCCCATTAATATATTGCTTATTTCAGAGAAGACACTATTGACTAGAGTTAATTTGTTCAGGATGTCTGTCCTGTGATTCAATAAAATGCTCACTGCTAATGCTAATTGCAAAACATGGGTTGGTCAATTAGCAAAACTCTGAAAAAATGAGATTCGTAGCAAGTATGGCTGCAATGAAAAAGACTTCATTATCAGCTCATTACCATGTCTCTGAATTGTACAATAGTACTGTCGCACCTAACAGCACTATTTTCCTCCCTAGCGGCCCGTGCATTGTGTTAGCAAAGACACTTCCTTCACTTATACACTCACCTAATCACACACACACACACACACACACACACACACACACACACACACACACACACACACACACTAACACTCCCCCGCCACCACATCATCTCTGAAATTACATGCACCGCAAGTACTTCAACATGATAGCATAGGTGATCACCATGTTTTTAAGGGAGTTACTTTTTACTCCAAGAGCAAAATTTTACTTGGCTGAGCAAATCGGTAGCCACCAACATTTCTAGGAGAGAGTACATAATTAATATTAGCCACTGCCACAGCCCAATCTACAGTAGTTCCTGCAAGGGGCAGTCCTCAGTGGCAGAACACTCTGTGACTCAGAATGGCTTAGCACAATACAGAAACATTCAAAGCATTACACTTAACGTTTCTGAATCCCAAGGATGGAAAATTTCCTAATCTTTGACAAGATACTTGGAGACTATTTCATAAGATAATAGTAGGAAAAGGGAGATAAAATATAAAGTCAATGGAAAAGGTTCTATTTATTGAAAGAATATACTGTGGAAGAGACCTTAGATCAGGTTTTTATAAGTTGTGATAAAGCTATTGGGTTTTGGAGGGGAAAAGTCAAGCAAAATGAAGTATTATAAAAAGCAGTGATGAAACAAGGTACCTTTTCTTATGGAAATTAAGAGAACAGTGCAAAAAGAAAGGATGAAACTGATAACACTAAGCAAGCAGTGGGAAACTTGGTGGTAGACATGGGTATGGTTTACATAATATGGATTGGGATAAGAATTACTTAAAATGTTAACCAAATTTTAGTACATTGAATGGTTGATCCTCGACAGGGTGCCTTCTGTGTGGAGTCTGTATGTCCTCCCTGTGTTTGTGTGGGTTTCCTCCGGGTGCTCCGCTTTCTTCCCACATCCCAAAGACATGTTGTAGGTGGACTGGACACTCTAAATTGGCCCTAAGCGTGAGTGCATGTGTCTGCCTTCTGTGGAAGGTTGGGCGCCGGGCTGGCAACTCGACACCGTAAAACTCCACTGCCAATCATGAGCGGACAAGGTGATCCACTGCGGCGACCCCTGAGCAGGAAAAGCAGAAAGAAGAAGAAGAAGATTAGTACATTGAATGGATGAGTGAGCTTAGTGAAACAAAGTTTGTATGAAATTGTATTGTGTGCTTGGAATGCTACTTTCTGATTATTTTGATCTTCATTTGTTTTTTCAGGTTACCTTTCAGTGTACAATAAAGAAAAATTATCTGTAAAAATGGACACGATTAATAAAGACACCCATACTCTATTTTTAATAAATATCAAAAGAATCCCTCCCTCTCTTCTGCGTGAGCTACCACCAACTCAGCAAATGTGGCATTAGTGTAACATCTTGATCAAAGGAGGGTACTTCAAGAATACTGCACCTTCCCAATGCCAAAATGCATTGCCAGTAGGAATATGAGGCCTAGAAACTCATTACATAATGTGGGCATCCATTTGTTTTTTATACAAACATAAACCCACTCACCCAGCCAATTAGACACAAAAGGACAGCTAATTTTAGTGCAACAAGCAAATCTTAATGTTGCTTCTATCTAGCACCTTTGGCTAACAACATACTGGAACCATGAGTCAGAGGCACCAGGGAGTAACATAACCCATGATTGCTTCACTCTGTATGGTTTCTTCTTCACTTATACCTCAGTGTCTGAGTAAATTACTTTATGTTTTTGTCCTATGAAGACATAATTTCTTTCTCTCCAAAGAAGCTGGGACTTAACTTAAACAGAAACAACAGAAAAAAGTTTTTTAAAATGAACATTAAAAAAGTGAAAGCTGACATATCATAGGGTATATTTTTGTAGAAAACTGGTTGCAGTGAGTGGAATGTGACAATATATCAGTTGTAGAAGTTTATTTTTGCTTCCGAAGATGGGAAATATAGGATGTGGTCTGCTTTCTTTAAATTAACGGTGCCACTAGCAAGTCGGTAATATATGGTGACTTTCTGTGCATCCGACAGCTTTTAAAATCATACATGAAGAGGGGGATTCAGAAAAGTGTGTGAACAGGTAATTTGTGCCTGAAAATGAACACATACCTCCAAAAAATAGGTACATCATGTGCAGGAGTAAAGCAGGTCTGAAAATTGGAAAAATCCTCCAAAACAGAGACAGCTGAGAGGTCTACATTTGCTTTTTTGTCAAGTGTGATGTCTTGAGTATTTATGCATGCAACATGATAGACAATAGTTACATAAATGATTAAAACTCAACAAGAACAGTTTGTAGTTAAGGGCATTTTTCATACCACCCTAAAAGTGTTTTTACTGTACTATACCTAACCATCAAAAACGGAAAAAAATGTTATAACATGAGTACAACAAAGAAGCAAAATGCTTATGTAAAGAAATATTTTCAAAACAACTAGCTTTGGAAATAGCAGAAAACATAAATAGACAACAAATAAGTGTTTTTTTTCTTACATGTGTGTGTGTGTACTTGCATGTGTGTGTGTGTCATAGAAGAAAAAAGGAATGTTGCGTCTTAATGGGGTTAAAGCATGAACATGGAAAGTAAAATGTACATTTCCAAGATAAGATAAGGGTGAAGAAGGTGCTTCTCCATCAAACATGGGTAATCCATGCTCTAGAATCAGACCACAACTACAAGATCACCTGAAGGGGAAGAGGTGAGAGAAAATGGCAGAGAAGAAGCCTTGTCTCTCATGTCTGGAGTAAAGTGTATGAGTTTTGCAATGAATGAATGGCAACTCATTTGTCATATCCAAGGAATATCAAAACAGGCAATCATAAGGGAGGGCAGAGCCTTAGCTGGCTCATATAGTGCCCAATGACTGCCCCTAATATAATGCCCCACCACCCATCTCTTTAAGCAAGAGAGATAGATCCATACCACCCCAATCTACAACTGGAGACCACAACTGTAGCACAAGTTGACCACTACTTTTGTAACAATTGGCTTACTACAGTCAGATCTACAACCCCCAGCTCTTCCACTGAGCAGCAAAAAAAAAAAGAAAACAACTGCAGCTTTTACTGTAGCATGCCAAAGCAGTGAGCTTGCTACAGCCAGATCCCTGCTCCCTCAGCTCATCATTTGATGAACAAAAAATGAAAACAAAAAAAAGACTTTTTCCTTTTTAAAACTGTAGCAGCTTAACACACAAACAGCTAAAGTCTCTTTCTGTAGAAGTAAGAAAAATACCAGTAGAGAAAAAAAGAATGCCGGAACTGCACTCCCTGATCATGCCCCTAACACGACGCACCAGGGGAAGCAGCCCCCTTCTCCCCATCCTTGCTAGGCTTCTAAAGAAAAGGGAACTGGCAGACTTCTGCAGTAAACAAAGCGCAATTGTGAGTGAGTGTGTGTGTGTGTGTGTGTGTGTGTGTGTGTGTGTGTGTGTGTGTGTGTGTGTGTGTGTGTGTGTGTGTGTGTGTGTCCTTGTGGGTCTACTTCAGAAGACTGACAAACCAAAAGACTGAATCCCAAAAGACTGAAAATTCAAAATACTGAACACATTTGTAATGCAGGGGGCAAGTCCCCCTGCACCTCTCATGTGGGGAGCTGCACCCCCCCCACACTCCCTGCTGACTATATATACCAACTCCAAGATCACACAACAGTGAAAAAGGGGCAAATTCCATCATTTAGTATTTTGAATTTTTAGTCTTTTGGGATTCAGTCTTTTGGGTTTTCAGTCTTCTGAAGTAGACCTGTCCTAGTAGACATATACAAGTTCATAATAACATTACTGCTAGGTGAGACATATTTTTTTCAAAATGCCCCACATTATGCTGGTGGGGATCTGCATTACAGCTCTTGTTTTAATTGAGTGAAATTAAGTGGAAAGTACAGCTCTTGTTTTAATTAAGAGCGAAATTAAGTGGAAAGTCCAAAAGTATTTAAAAACTTAAAAGTCTTATAATAAATTTGAAAAGTCAAATGATGTAATAAATTTCTTTCTGGAACACATCTAGCAATAAAGAAAATACCCAGTGAAGAACAACCAGAAGGTTACAGCTTACCTGAAAAAGTTTTGATACAAAAACTGAGAATAATATGTTCTATGCATACATTTTTTATTACTGTGCCATTTTAGGAGTCGGTACTTTTAAACATACTCAAACATATGATCAAAACAGGAGAGCAGATAGCAATCCAAAGTCACATGACAGCAACAAGTTTATGAGAACTTCCTTGGAACTGTGAGATGTCAGTATGCACTTAATGCATGCTAGAAAGGAAAGAGAAACCGTAATATATACATTCCTGTTAAGGATTTTTAAGTGTTTTAAAATCTACTTTTGTACCACAGCATGTGAACCATAAATTGCTAATACCTATCAACGGTACAGATTTTTGCAAAATTTCAAGATTTTTGTTTCACAATTTGGGTCTGTCCTTCATAAAATGTGTTTTTTCTGGCAAATCACTGAAGATTGGCTTCAGTAAATACTGATATACTTCTGAGTTTCAGACTTCATCTCCTTCAGAAAATGCTTATTAATACAAATCCCATTATTCTAGCAACTATAAGTATATTATATAAGAGCTATATTTAAAATATGTCCCTATTTTGGGGCTTCTGCCCCCCCCCCCACCATTATTTTAGGCCCTGTCCAGGTTGACAGATATGCCAAACAATTCTTTCACCCATCAGCAGAGACTTTCAGCTTTTATACATTATAAATATATATATATATATATATATATATATATATATATATATATATAGAGAGAGAGAGAGAGAGACGAGAAGAAGACTATTTTTTTTAAACTGCACTTCCAAAATACTGACATCCCTGAGTGTACACAATTAACTTTTGCCTCAGTGTTATCATTGCAGGAAAAAGAGTTTTGTTCATAGAATTTAATCACCACCACACGTGTGGGTAGATACACCATTAAAATCAATGATGCAATGCACACTATCCCAAGGGGACATCATGATAAGAAAGCCTAAAAGTGTTTGAGCCATTGTTAAAAAAAAAAAAAAAAACATGTTTATGGAGCTTTTGAGTAAAAACAGCACAAAAATATAAGAAATGACAAAGGAAAAATGGATTTCAGTCTGTGACTCCTCAACTGCCACAACATACATATGTATGTCAGAAATCACTTTGACCTTCTGTGTTGGAACTGCTTATTCGGCATGACTGGTCAGACATAACAGGGTATGAATATAAACTTTAGATGTCAATTTAAAATTAATGCATGAAGGATTAGAAACCACAACATAATAGAACAATATGCAGCAATTTTAGTCTTAGCTATTGCCATACTTACATCTTTTGCCTGACATTTGCAAAATACTCTTGACACCGAAGATGCTTCTTGATTGTTATACTTTCGCTTAAAATGTAACCTGTTAACACACATCAACCTTGCAGTTTATGTCTCAGTAACCTCAGGTCAGATGGCATCCATAACAACCCAAACCTTTCAAGGCACAAGCCTTTGAAACTTAACTAATGAAACTGTCACAGAAAAAGACATAACTTGAAACTAGCATTGCTCAGACAATAGTGATGCTTTCAAAAACAAAATGTAGCGTGTAAATACTTATAGTGGAACTGTAACATTTGGTGACCAATAACACATATTTAACAAATAAAATACAGAATGTTCCCAGAGTCTAGCTTTTCCTTATGATAATTAAATTTGAGACAATGTTTTGGGTA
Organism: Protopterus annectens; assembly: GCF_019279795.1. Lineage (NCBI taxonomy): Eukaryota > Metazoa > Chordata > Ceratodontiformes > Protopteridae > Protopterus > Protopterus annectens. The sequence goes on along the minus strand of NC_056739.1, from coordinate 1,940,951,705 downwards.
GAAGGACTGTCAAAGTATTATATTACCAAGTGCAAAATTCCAACATTAAAGGAGTATTGTGCCCTAAGTATTATATTTATTTAAGATATGGACTAAATTTAGTAACCCTACCTTTTCCTGTGACAGAACAGTGCTGAAGATCATTTTGAAAAAAAAAAAAAGTTCTCAAAAACTCCTTTCTAGTACTAATGACAAGCACCACTATGACATCAAGTTACATTCTGTAAAACCCTGCTAGGGCAAAATGTGCCTCACATAATTATATATACATATATACATCTATATATCTCTATCTATATATATATATATATATATATATATATACATGTGCACAGACACGTGTGTGTATATGTATACATGTGTACATGTGAATTTTATATAGATATCTTTGTGAGTGTGTGTGTACCTGTACATACACACACAACACACACACACACACACACACACACACACACACACACACACACACACACACACACAGACTCACAAAATCACAACTGGTATACTGTGCAGTTGCAATGACCTATAAATTAGGTCAAGAGGTCATAATGTACTGTGCAATGAATTATAAATTGGGTCAAGAGGTCATAATGCTCTGTACATGTATGATGAAATAGATTTTTATGGATGATTTTGTTTGAAACTACTTTAAGGAGTACCAGAAAAGTATCATGGACCACTATGACACAGGTAAGCTTACTATCCGTGCTCCATTTTTGTAATTAATATAGAGACTAGTACTCCATAGCAACTATCTAAAAATTCAGTGTGCATTTGAAATATGTGCATGCTAAGACATTGTGTGATGCAACACTTATTTAAGACAGGAAATGAAAACCCAAGTTCAAAGGGACTCCAGCAGTGCAGGAGAAGGAAAAGGAATTCCAGTTATTTGGAAAGCAGATATCTCATAGAATTAGTTACTAAGCTATGTGATACCAGAGTTAAGAGGCCTTGGATCTTGAGAGAAAGGGAGAGGGAGAGAGACACAGACACAGAGAGAAATTAACACTGTTTAAAAGCCGAGGCTTGGGATTTTCTTGTATGAAATCAGAAGGGGGAAACATGACTCCTGACAGGGGATGTTTTCCATCAGGCATATTTTAAGAAAGGTACATTTCAGTACATGATTGTGTTTTCACTCCTAAACTGACTAAAGTGATCTTTTAGAGGCTGTTACTCGGATGTATGCAAGTTCTTTTTCTATTCTTTTATTTATTTATTTTTTGAATGCATCATTGGAGTACACTATTTTAACGTTAAACATTTCTCAGGTATAATACCTCTCAACTGTACAGATTTTCAGAGAATGTTCAGATTTTTGCCTCATATTTTTAGCCTGTTCCTCATAAAAACTGTATTTTTTTGACAAATCGCTGTGATGATTTAAGGATTTAAAGTCAATAAAAATGACAATGGTTTGAGATTCAGCCTTCATATCCTTTAGAAAATGTATGGTTACACACATCCTGTTATTCTAGCAACTTTCTAAGTTTACAAGAGCGATTTAAAATGTCTCCCTATTTTTGGGCCTTTTTCTCCACATTTTGTCAGGCTTTGTCTAGATTTCCTGTAGTAAGAGGTTGCGAGGTTTGTAGAATTATGAATTCAACTGTGTGACAAATAAGCTATGTTCTGCATTTCCACAGGCTAAAATATTACTCTATACATCTGCACTAGAAAGACACCTGTGCTCTGCCACAAGTGATGGGCAGTCAGCAGGATACTTTGTTCTTAGTACTGTAGTTAGATCTGCAAAAGCACAACTCAGTTCTGCAACAGTTTTGCAATTTTAGTCATGTAAGATATAACATAACTATTTTTAACTGTAAAGAACACAAAGACTATTTTATATAGCAAGCCAGAATATGACTGACTCTGCAAAGAGCACTGTTTGCATTGTTATAGTCTCATGCAATGGCTCAAGATTATTCGGTCTCAACATGTCACTAGCACACTCAAGCCAGCGCAACAAAACAAGAAGCACGCCTAGCTAATTTTGGAGTTTACGTTTTGGAACTCCGTTAAGGCACTATGTTCTAACAGTTGTGCCTATGTGACCTTGCACAATATCCTGCCCCAGATTTGTAGCAAGAGAGCACGTTATTGATCTTAAAATACATTTCCAGAATCAAAGCTCATAAACTAACCTCAGTCTTCACAATTAATGTTTAACAGACGTCATAGCTATGGTGTGTGGACTGGTACATTCTGCGCTGACAACGACAGAAATAAATCTACTCCCTCACCCCAGCATGTTATCTTTTAAATACTAGGCAAGTGATGTACTGTAGCTTTAAATAATACAAGTAGTCTGGGATGTGAGCCATGTTACAGGGCTGGGTCTTCAGAAATTACAAGAAAGGTTTGGCACAGAAGCATCTGTGTGTGTGAGTTTGCATAATCTGCCTGTTCATGTGGCATACTGTACTGTACGTTAACAATGCCCCACAGCAGTTCAGACATGGTGTTAGAAAAACATGCTATTTTGTTTCCATCTTTCCAACTGATCATGGGGAAAAGACTGTAACTTAATGTTTCACTCTGCTGTTGGTGTTGTTACACAGTAGACAAGATTAGGGGTATTCACAGCATTGCAGAGGACTGGAAGAAATCTTGGACATATAAATGTATTCATCAAAAAGTCCATTTTTTAACATCACTAAAAAATAATAAAATACTTTATATGTACTGCTAAATCCATTTCTTTTTCTCATACAAAAACACCTGGATCAGCACAGTAATTGACCAAGAATTTCAACAAATTTTAACTCATGACCGTGACCCCACAACCACTACCACAATCTCCAAACTTTCAGGAGAACCTTTCAAAAAACTACCCCAGATTTAAATTTATATCTCACTCACTGTGATTAGCCTTGGAGACAAATCAAAGAAGACCCAAATGTGCCATGTTTCTCTACTCTACATATAAGGGAGCATTAAGACATTTAACTATTTTTATTTTAAAGAAGAGTAAAAACAAGCAAGCTTTATTGAACGGAAATTCTGGGCATACTGAAAGCCAAAGAAAAAACTTAACTTTTATGAGAATTGTTTTCACAAGAAATCAAGGGATCTGAACAACTATTTTAACCTATTCTACTGAATAAAAAAAAATGAGTGCAAGATTATGTGATAGGTGGGTCGGGGGGGTCTATGTGACTCAGTGATAAAAGAATGAATAGTCTGTAGCCTCAGAAATGATGGTGTAAAGGGCCAGCTGTTAAGGGAAGCAGATTTAATGACAAAAAAGGTCAGAGACAATGTCTTGGCCGTGAGTTTTAAAATGTGCACAGAAAACTATAACTAAGGATATGAACATATGCATGACACAGAATGTATGTGAAAATAAAGTGAAATCGCAGCTGAAAAACTTCAAAAATATGAAACCTCAATTAATACAGATGACTGCATAGCAAATACCAAGGTACCAGCTAAATGAGCAGGCACAAACCACACACTGCATATATTGTGGTTACCAGTGTGAAAGGGCACACTCAAGACCTAAATAATAAATGCATAGACTATGTAGGCATAAAAGTGGCATATTATAATAGGGGCAGCTTGGGCAACCAACAAATGCCAATAACTCCAGGTGGACCATGGCCAACCTAGGGGTAGGGTAACTCAACTATGACTGATATGTACAGGGGTTTTGTGACAACTCATTATATCTTTAAGTAATGAAATGCTTTTTCTTTAAAATAAGTAAATGTGTAGCTTGCAGCTCCCTGTTCAAAGCAGCCACAGCTGTGCTGTCCCATGGACGAGCTTAGTGAACTTGATTACTTTGTGTTTCTTTTATCCTTGCCATCATCCCATGGTTCATTGGGAAGTAAGAAGGAAATAGCATGTGAATACTAAGTAGTAAAGCTATTGAAGCATGGAGTATTGTTTCTTAATTCTAGCAGGCAACCAGATATGAGCAGTGGATATCTTTGTTGGTTGAATACTGTGCTATTGTAGATAAATGTGCACTTGTGTAACAGAGGCTGTTGGTTTTGTGGCAATTTATTATTTTATTGCACTCGGGTATCTAAGATTTGCACAACATAACTAGAACTACTGGGTATGGGTACTGTCTACAGAAGAAAACGACTATTACTGTCATTTAGTGATTATTCTAGCTTTGCAAGACTAACATTGTTTTTCTGAAGCAAGTGAGAGTGCTTTGACTATTGATTGTGTGGTGTGAAGCAAAGCTGAAATACTTTTACCAAGGCAATTTATTTCTCACACTGTAATATACAAAGTTATGTAGCCAACAAAATGCCTATAATTGCTGGATGAGATGGAAGTCTGTAAACATATGAAAGTACTTTACACTTGTCATTTGCTCATTTTAAGCAGTGATTAATCTGGATTTGCAGGACAAAAGTGCACTTGTGTGAAATTAAGCTGGAAAACCTTCTCTGGCTACTGTGCATATGCAACAAACTTTAAATGTGTTAATGTGACCATTATTTTTATGACAGTCAGATATTTAAGATGCACTGCATTGACAAAGGGGATATTCCTGCTAGGTGGAGGTGGGTATGTGCATCTGTTTCAGATGAAAGAAACCTATCCTCAAATCATCTGCTCATGTTAGTAATGGTAGGATGTTAGGATGTGGCAAAAGGGGTATCTGCTGCAGGTGGAAGGTATTATGGGACATGACTGGCAGATAATGATGGTGTGGAAGTGCAGTACTGACATTCGGAAATGAATGCAGGTACTGCTTTTAAAGTCACAACTCAAGTGTTGAAGAGCATTATGTTTGTGGTAGAATGCTACACTGTATGCTACAGTTTCATAGCAAATTAACTTTTAAATCCGTAAATTCAAATCCTTCTAGTTAAGGGGGGCTCAAAATGGACAGGGTAGCAGGTAGGCTAGCAACAGTTCTGGCTGCAACTGGTGGGTAATGGGGTGCCTATGGATGAAAATCACTAACCCTGCTGGCAGGATCAATTTAAACATTCACTAGTCTGACTTAGCCAAACTAGTGTGCATGTGTGTTAAGATGGATTATTACACTGTAGCCATTTTTATCAGAATAAGACATGTAAGGTGTATAAAGTAAATCAGGCAGCTGCAATTGATGCATATAGGCATTGGTAGATTGTAATTACAGCAGTTTGAATGGTCTTGTATGATTAAATTGCTGTGAAATTGATAATCATTTTATTGCTCAACAGTACATTTTTTGAAGAGCTTGTTTGAAAAATGATCAATTGTAAGACATCCTCAAACAAATTTTGCTTTATTTAACAATACATAAACTTAAAAGAAATCTGTTAGATTAGTAGGCAGTCAACACAATCAGGAAGGTGAATCTAAAAAAAGATGCGCATTTATGCGTGGTCATAAAAACTGTGCTGCTCGAGCTGCTTCACCTGTCTTTCACTGTATTTAAATTTACTTGAAGCTTCAATTGAATGAAACAAAAGAAGGTGATGCCTCGGTTTCATGAAATATCCAGATAAGGCATTTTCTGCATTATGACAACCCCCTGCCCACCCTGCAACCCCCATTAACTGTACATCCATGAATAAAAAAAGAAAAGCCCAGACATACTGAATCATTGTCACTGTGTGAAAACAGAAATTGTTCTGGCAGTGATTTGTAATAGGAAAAGGCCCTCGAGGAGTTTAGTACTGGGGAAATGGACTAAATGGGTATAAACCTCGTCCATGTCACACTCAGTGAAATGTAAGGCCTAGCGTTTGGCACTGTCACAGTTTTGGGAATGGTGAAGCACAGCTCTTCTTTCTATTAGCGCATGTATTCATAAAAGTAAGTTACAAAGCATATGTGTGATTGCGACATAGGTACATATACCCAGATACACATGCATTTCTTTAGAGTTCAAGTATTAGTAAACAGTACGTCCCTGTCTAGAAATCTAGTATGTTATTTATTCAGTGGTATAATGTACAGATGTAGCTTAGGTTAGACACAACATTTTAGTAATGCATTCAAACCACACATGTAGGTGAATTTCCCCAATTCCCAAACCAAATTTCTGGATGGGAAGAAGCAGAAAGAAAAAAAAAACAGTAGCTCAGAGTAAATAATCCTCCTTCTGTTAAATGTGGGAGCTGAAGGTATAATTACTATGTAACACAGTGACAGATGATCTTAGAAGTACTGTTTGGCTGTCACAAAAGACCCTTTAGTAACATGTGGCAAAAAATCGTGTAACTCAAACAATGTACAAATATTTGTGACATAGTGTGAGTGCTTTCAAGAGGAAGAATCTGGGTTAGTGACACTCATTTTCCACAACAAATTAAATGAAGGTCACAACAAGAGCAAATACAATGGCACCTTCATGAAATCTCAACAAACCGAATGATTATTTTCTACAGTTCATAAGCAAAGCAAGTGTGGGACTTCTAAATGATTGCAGCTCGGCAAAACTTAGAATTTTTTTCTTAAATCAGTGGCAAATGTTCCTAAATCCTATATAAGAACTAGTCACTAAGATTTCTAACTGTACAACAGCAAGTAGCAAAATGGGCAGTCAGACAAACTAACAAATGCAAAGTACAGAAAGGAGTTGAAAAACTAAAATGCATCTTCCCAGCAAAAACTGCATTTTTTTAAGATTTCTAAAATATATAAATTTACTATATTTCCCCAAGAACTAAAACATGCTACAAACAGTGGGATAAACAAATGCTCATGCAGAAATGCAAGCTCAATCCAAAACAATTTCCAGATATACAACTGACCAGACAGCCAACTATAAAAGAACAGATTAGCTGAACAATCTGTAATGAGAGAGGAAAATCCTAGATTACAACCCAGTCTACAACTGGAATAATAGCCAGGACATCCATGGGTAAATGGATGACCTGGATGACCATATGGAGGATACTGTCTGGGCAATTATTATGTTAAATGGCTGCACGAGAATTATAACATATTGTGCAACTGCTCCAGACTGTACACGTCACAAAAGGCAGAATTTGCAAATGCATTAATGCCAGGCTTCTGTTACTTCCATTACAATGATGGCAGTTTTAAAGACTAGAGGGCCATACACTTCTCAATGAAATAATTCAGAGATACTAACTTATAACAATAAATAAAACTAAGATGGGTGTAAAAAAAAAGATTTTGTCAGGAACACACAAACTGCTTCTATTAATCTCATTGTCTCATAGGTACAAATGTCCATTATTTGACCAGTTGACCTTGCGAGCTATTTTAAGCCTAGCCAGTTTACCAGTTTGTGCTTGAAATAAGCTATTCCAATTGGTTACTGTAAGGCTCTTCATGAGAATAACTGGAATCATACAACAGATAACATGAGAGGACCCATGCATGGGATATAGCATTTAGGAGATACACTTGTCCATCACTAGTACAGGGGGCAGTCCTGGGATAAAGTTTTGCTCCCATCCATAGAGTTAAGATGCTCTTGAAAATGGACAGTGATGAACTTTATTTTATGTGGATGGGGAATATGTTCTCCATCAGTGATATTGTCTGCTAGATATATCTATACCTCCAAATTGTTTTGTTGATGTTGCACAAGAGGTTTTTAGATCCGTAGTATGACAGATGCAGGTCAACTCTTTGCACTCTATAGGATACCGAATACAGTGACAGCTCTTTGGGTCGGTCCATGTAGGACATGTTGTTTAGGCCTTGTATCCTCTTAGTAAGGTATCTTTGAGGACATTCTAGTGGTTGCATGTGCCTGAACAAATACATGACAAAGGGGGCATTATATTCAATGACTATTTAGTTGGTGAAGAAGAGAAAAGTACACCAGAGTATGGAGTACTGATACCAATTTGGTATGCAATGTTAAAACATTATTAACAAATGGACATGCAAGTAAAGTTATCCAATCTAATTTCAGGGAGATACCTAGAAGAAGGAAATCAGTATACTTATTGTCTCATATACTTACAAACTACATGTAGAATTATATTTCTACGATTAATTCCATAGTTTTTCAAACATTTATATAGAGTATTTTTTACATATAACTGCCTTATTTTACTTTTATCGTATAGCCAAGGTTTTTAACTACAAACAATACATCTACACAAACCTAAACAATATTACATATACACATGTATACATTATACATTTGCACACACACACACTATATATATATATATATATATATATATATATATATATATATGTACACACACACACACATATATATATATATATATATATATATATATATATATATATATATATATATATATATATATATATATATATATATATATATATATATATATATATACTGATGTATGTATACGATATATATACTGATGTATACATTTCTATACGCAACCATGCTGTAAACTTATCTCCTTCTCATATGAATGTTAATTTAGTTTCATGTATCGACTGCTGTCTGCTTTTATACTTATGTTAATACTATTTTCTCTGTATGTAAATGTACTGTTGTCCTCTCATTATGTTGGAGCTTTTCTCCCCGGGCCTCTACTGAAAAAGGACATGTATCCAGCTAGACTAGCCCAGTCAACAAATGTAAAATAAAATAAAATAAATAAATAAAACTATACATATAAGTTCATAGTAAGTATTATTTCCTTAAGCAACTTGAGTAAGATGGGCAGATGGGATGGTGAACTAGCATGCATGCACAAATATAGTATGTACCCTAAGGAATTCCTTTGCTCCTCCACCCCCCCCCCCACAATTATATATTTTATGAGGGGAAACAAGTCTGATAAATTGTATAATCTGAGTGTTACTCAATACTGCAGATTGACCCTCAAGACCTGGTGTCAGTTTCTGTAAAGTCCTCATAAATTCCAGTTAAGAAACATAGCTGGATTAAAGTACTTTTTGTCTTAATCTGAATTTACCACAGTAGTTCATCACTTATTGTCAATGCAACTGGATTATTTTAATGTCATCTATCTGGGATTACCTAATACTGAGCTGGACCTCCTGCAGTTACTGCAGAATTCTGAAGCCAAGTTACTTACTGGTACTACTTGTTACCAACACTTTACTCCTGTTCTATGTGTTCTGTACTGGCTCCCAGTCTGATTTATGATTATCTTCAAGTCTCTAGTGTTGCTGTATTTTTCCATATGTGATTTGGGTCCCTCATACCTAAATGAGTGGTGCATATATCGTAAATAGGATTCTATGGACTATCACCCAAGGAATGCTAGTGGTTCCATGGGTGCATCTTCAGGGCTCTGGTGAACATTCCTTTGCTTATCAAGCACCCCACCTCTGGAATTTACTACCTCAGTGACATTGGGAGTCTCCATCATTAGCTCCCTTACACTTCACTTAAACTGCTGCATATGAAAGGGTTTAACAATATACTATTTCTCTTATAATTTACCTCACTATGTATTGGATTATTTTGTATTCTGTTATCAACTGATTAATATTTACAAACATTCTGTATATGGTGTTTTGGAAGCTGAATTATACAAACCTGGTGGTCATGTAGTTCAAAGACCAGTGAACAGCATGAAAATGTTTCCTTGACACCATGTTTTTTATCCAGGGGTATGTTGCTCAGTTACAGCATAGGTTAGACACAACATGTGGACTTTGAGGTGAAATTAGTATGCTGTTCCTTGACCACTCTTATGGTTTTGAGTCATTGTTCCACCTGATGCTACTGTCACAACTCAAGTCATAAGGACTGGACTATATTTGTAAGGTCAGAGTCAGTAATTACATTAACTTTAATCTGGCAGTTCAGACTGGAAATACATTAACATCACAATTAATGATTCCCTTCAATTCATTCTTTTTATAAATATTTTCACTCACTCTGCATTTTCTTAATCTTCATTTTCAGCTGTACATTGTTGAACATTTGATTCTCATACCAACCCTTAGTCTAGCCAAGACCCCCCTTGGGAGTTCTCAGTTGGTTCTCTACAAAGAAACTGCACACAAGTTTTAGCAAATATAAAGATGTGCTTTATGGTACCATTATCGGGTCTATATCAGACGATAGAAGTTTCAAAACTTTGAATCTGATATGGTCGACACCATATGATCGAAGTCTTGAAACTTCAAATCTTTTTAACAGAGATCTCTGTACAGCGTGGAAAGGGAAGATTTCCCTTTTCTGCACTGTAGTGCAATCTCAGAGTTGGTAAATTTAAGTAGCAGGGAGGTGGGGGGAGCAGGTGGGCTTGACCCCTGCTTAGAGCATTTAAATGGTTTGTTTTTGTAGGCCGTGTGTTTTATTACATTTTCGATGTTTCAAGACTTCGACCATATCAAATTTGAAGTTTTGAAACTTCGATAATGTAATATAGACCCCCATGATCAAGTTGAAGATTACATCAGCTAACTGGAAACAACCCCATCTTACACTGTTTAGACAGAAACTGTACAGCAATGCAAATACCTTATTACTGTCTGAGTGACACTGCATCATCCAGTATTGGCATACCAAATCCTATGATGAACTAGTCAACTAAACATCAACTATAAAAGCTCCTAGTTGCTAATCTGGGTCTATAATAGAATCGTGAAAGCTGACTTTCACGAATACAAGATCATCAACACATAAATGTCGATGTACTAATACAGCGAATTACAAAAAAATGAATTTCAGAATGCCAAATGTGTTTTCTTGGCCAGCAGGGTGATAGTGCTTCTTTCCAGCCCCTGCTATCAAGCATGCTGTAACGTGCTTTAGCGCGGAGTTGCCACTTGAGCAGCATCGGGCAGCGCCGGTTAAACAAGGTTAAACTCTTTCTGGCTCCAGAAAGTATGTTCTTCAATTTTTCCCTTAGAACTGCTCTGTTAGGAACCTAAACAGTTTATACCTTCACTAAAAAGTGCAGCACTTGTTCCAAATAGCTTTTTCTTCTCAAAAAGCTCAGCACTTGTCTTATAAGCATATCCCTTGTCTTATAAGCATTCTCTTTGCAGGTCAAGCACTCCTATATTATACAAATCTCTCACTAGCAAAACCCCCCAGGAGTGCCCACTTCCCTGCTAAGCCCACTACTTTTCTGTCTCATACCAACTCATAATTCTTTCTAGCATGTCGAAGGGTCAGATGCTGGCGTCCTCTCCTGCCCAGTTGGTGAATCTGGGAATTCTGAGACAATGTTACAATTGCCTCATGTACACGGACAACCCTCTCTTCCTCCCATGTAACACTAACACTTGTGAGAGATGCAGCTATTTAGCCAGACTGGAGGCTGAGCTCTCTCAACTCAGGCGTGGCAAGACCAGGCAGGAGGAAAAGGCAACTACACACACCACAATACCAATCTCACATAACTCAACCACACCACTGAATCAAACACATAAACACACTAAGACATACTCGGAGGCTCTGAGTAAAAATTTACCTAAACAGCAGAGGCCTCCAAAGCAGACACCCAAGCAACTGCAAACTCAATACACCACACAAACAACACATAAACAACAAAATCAGTGTGCAAAGCAGTCACTGCCCTTAAGGCCAAATACAACACCAAACATACTTGTCATAGGTGACTCCATAGTCAGACACACTGACGTCCCGCTCACCAGACTGAGTAAGGAGAAGGTCACAGTAAGCTGCCTGTCGGGCGCTAGAATCCGCCACATAACGCAAGCACTCAGGTCTCTCAACAGCAGGTACAAGTACGACTCAGTCATTGTCCATGCTGGTGTCAACGACCTGAGGCGTACCTCCTTGGACTACATGAAAAGAGACATTGAGGAGCTCTCTGATTATGTAGCCCAGGCAGGTATGACCCTGACCTTGAGCAGTATCCTACCTTCACCTAGAATGATGCCACAATACAGTGATAAGATGATCAGCTTTAATAATTGGCTTAAATTCTGGTGTCATTCAAAGGGGATCCAATGTCTGTCTGCCTGGGATGACATGCTGGACAAGCCACGCTGCTTACCAACGGACGCCTTCCGCCTGTCACCCCTAGGCTTCCGGATATTGGCAAAGGCTCTTGCCACCCCCATAGTGCCTTTTTTAGGCAAGGCTCAAATTCTAAACCTACCACCCTAGAACACAAAAAAGGAAAAAAACTAAGGGTAATGCTACTCAATGCCAGAAGTCTCAATCTCAAGATGCATGCACTCGAGGCCCTTCTCAGTATGGAGAACATCGATGGCTGTGCTGTGACAGAAACCTGGTTCAAAGCTCCTGAGAGCACCCCAGCACTATCAGGTTTCACCTCATATCATGCGTTCCAGCCCCAAAATCCGGACAACACCAAGAAAGGAGGGGGGGTGTCCATATTCATAAAGGACACCCACACCTCAAGGTTGGTGGCAGCGCACGATGCATCGGAGACCATCCAGGTGCAATTAACCATAGGCAAGTCTGCTCTGCAATTTGTAGCATGTTACAGGCCACCCTCTCAAACTCAGGAACCTCACATGGCCTTCCTGAAAACATTGGAGGGGATAAATGTATCTCCAAACACCATCATACTAGGTGATTTCAACTACCCTAATATAGACTGGGAACACTACTCAAGCCCAAACACTCTAGCCCAAAGGTTCCTGGAGTTCATAAACTCAAATGCCATGGAACAACTAGTCACCATCCCCACAAGAGGAGAAAACATACTTGATCTCATCATCACGAACATGGGATCACAATGTTCAACACCAGAAGTATACCCCTCACTGGTGAGATCAGATCATAAACTAATCTCGCTGGAGGTCCTCATCCTGCCCCTACCTGAAATAAAAAAGAACACAGTGAAAAACTTCTCAAAAGCCGACTTCACACTTCTAAAAACTAGCGTGGTCTCCTTTAAGGCCCCTGAGCCAGTGGTAAACATTACTCAAACCACTGAATCACTTACAAATGCCTTCTACCAGCACCTACAGGACTGCATGGATCAGGCAATCCCAAACAAAACTAAGACTCTTTGTACCAAAGGCAAGCGTCCAGTCTGGTGGACCCCAGCCATAAACAAGCTCTACAACAAAAGGAGGAAGCTACTACAAGATAGAGCAAAATCCTTGAAAGGTAAGACACCTTTGATCATTATAAGTAAAAAACTAAGAGCTCTCATAAAATCATCCAAGGCAAATTTTGAGAGAAAAATCACCAAGGACTCAAAAGACAATCATAAGGCCTTCTTTAGCTATGTTAGAAACCTAGGAGGAAACTCCCAGATATGCTCAGAATTTGTTCAAAATGATGTGAAGATTACTGAACCTACACACATTGCCAACATACTGGCTGACAGGTTCAGTGCAAACCCCCCCCCCCCCAAAAGGAGAGATATCTATACCAGAGGATTGTAGCCCCCCAAACATCTCCAACGCCCAGGTGAGAACTGCTCTCTCCAAGGCAAAAAACACAGCATCCATGGGACCGGATGGTGTCCCCGGCTGTGTGCTCCACGAACTCAATGAGGAATTAAACCCGCAGTTAGGACAGCTGTTTAATCTTAGCCTCACCTCAGGATATGTACCCAAGGAGTGGCGCACGGCAACTGTGGTCCCACTTCACAAGGGCGGTGCCTCCACCGACCCTGGTAATTACCGTCCCATTAGCTTGACGAGCCTTATCTGCAAAGCCATGGAGAGGATCATAATGGAACTCATAAATAAAGACATAGGGAATTTGCAGACTTTGGATCCAACCCAGTTTGGCTTTGTCAAAGGCAGATCATGCCTTTTAAACTTGGTTGACTTTTTCGAGACAGTCACCAAGGCCATTGATGAGGGAAAGGCAGTCCATACAGCCTACCTCGACCTGGCAAAGGCCTTTGACACAATACCCCACTCAGGTATCATCAAAAAACTCATCAGCTTGAATGTAAACCCATACATCACAAGATGGGTTGCAAACTGGCTAAGTAACAGAACCCACAGGGTCAGAGTTGCTGGAGCCATGTCAGACTCAAAGCCTGTCACAAGTGGTGTCCCACAGGGCTCAGTCCTGGGTCCACTCTTGTTCGGCATCTACTTTTCTGAAGTACAAGCAAACACAGGAGGGTTATGGCTGACAAAGTTTGCAGATGACTGCAAACTGGGCGCCATAGTTGAAAACACATCTGACACAGATATCCTTCAGAAGGGCCTCACAGAAACGGATAACTGGTGCCAGAGCCATGGCCTAAAGTTAAACGCCAAGAAATGCATAGTCATACCCTTCGGGAAAAACAAAATTACCCCTAGCTACCATATAGGTGGCAATCCACTGAGCACAGAAGAAGTCATCAGGGATCTGGGGACCCAGGTTGACAGTAGCCTTTTGTTTGACACTCATGTTGCTAAAGTAGTTAGGAAAACCTTCTACATTGCCCACCTGATCATGAAGGGATTCACATCTAGATCAAGGGAGGTCATCGTCCCCCTGTACTCATCACTCATTAGACCTATGATTGAGTACAATGCCCCATTCAGAATGTATCTGACCCGACACCTGCAGCAGCTGGAAAGGCCCCAAAAGTTCCTCACCAAAAGGATAAAGGGTCTCAAAAATATGTCTTATGCTGCTCGACTGAAAGAACTCCAGCTCTATTCAGTCTCATACCGCTTGCTCAGAGGTGACCTGTGCCTGACATATAAGGCCATGTCAAACCCAGATTTGATGAATATGCTTCACCTCAAAAAAATCGAGATCCCTCAGAACCACAAGGGCGGGAGACTTAAACCTTGATACGGTTATTAATAGAATGTGCTGGAGGGACAAATTCATCACCCAGAGACTCCCTATGCTGTGGAACAAAATCCCGGTACATGTGAGGCAGAGCACCTCGCTGGCCTTGTTCAAGAGGAATCCTGACCAATGGATGGGAGATCGCAGATATACTCCAGGGATTACTTCAGTGTCACTGCTTGACAGAGGCACAGCAAAATAATAGGCATAGTTTTATTCAAACTAAAGGGGTGGCGAAAGCCACATAACTATGGGCTAGGCTTATAAATGCCCTTGGGCAGATAGCCTAGTATGAACCTATGAACCTATGAACCTATGAGGAACTAAATAAATCCTTTTCCCCACTGTAGTACAGTCTTGGAGTTGTTATATTTAAGTAGGGGAGTGTGGGGGGTGCCAAACACATTTGAAAAAGTGTTTTACATTAGGTTTGTTCACTTAGGTTTACCTTACCTGTATGGCGCTGTTGCTTCCTGGAATACATTCGGCATTCTCATTTTCGCTTTTTTTGTACTTTGCTGTTTTCGGACTTCGACATTTATGTGTCGATGAACTTGTATTCGCGAAAGTCAGTTTTCACAATTCTAATATAGACCCGCTAATCTAAGAGTATAGAACAGTTCTGGCAAACACACAATCACTGCAGAATATGCACTCCCTTTCAACATTAACAGTTTCATCACTAATTGACAAAGATCAGAAACTATCTCAAAGAAAATGAGCATGATTGTGTGATGGTAGCATAACCTGGTTGGTTGCTAATCTCAGAGTAGGTTGATCTTATCTTATTCTACTATACTTATACTAATTAATTCTAGATGCTTCTCTTCTTTGTCAAGTAACCCCTTTTTCTGTTCTTATTCAAGATCACTTTGATTTCAATTTTCCCTGAAAGCATCATAACATTTACTTCTCTGTGGAAATGCACCATTCTCTACTGATGGTCACAAACTAGAAATGTGTTGCCAAACAGGATCTGGTCCTTCACAGCCATCTCCTTCTTTACCACAAATCGTAAACAACACTTGAAGATGAAGTTGGGATCCATGCTGGATAAGCCACAGAATTATAAAGAATTTTTTGGACTAAGTGAAAGAAGAAATGGACTTGATTTACATTCACATTTAATATCATTTTATAATGGGTTTATTTTTTACTGACACTGGATATTGAGTCTTGTGTATAAACTGCCTATGTCATTTGGAAAAGTTAGTCTGCAGACTATTGTATATGTAATGCAGCATTCTATGAGTACACTGCTGCCGTATTGCATCACGTCAATACTCCATATTCTCTGTAGGTACTTAGGTTCATAGGTTGGTACTAGGCTATCAGCCCTAGGGCCTATACAAGCCTAGCCATAACAATTCCCTGGCTATTTCTTCCCACACTATTTACTTCCCTGGACCCTGTCTAGCAGGGCAACTGACGTGATCCCTGGGGTGAATTTCCTTTCTCCCATCCAATTGTCAAGGTTCCTTTTGAAGAGGGTCAAAGAGGCACTCTGCTTGACATGTATGGGCAATCTATTACAGAGTCTGGGGAATCCCTGGTTCAGAACATATCCCTCCAGTATGTTTTGTTTATTGTGATGACAAGGTTTAGATCCCTGGAGCGTGTGGCTCTGAGGGATTGGGATTTCTTTAAGTGTAGCATGTCCAACAGCTCTGGGTTTGACATGGCCTTGTATGTTAAGCAGAGATCGCCTCTGAGTAGATGATATGCAACAGAGTATAGCTGGAGTTTTTTAAGGTGGTCAGCGTAGGGCATCTGCTTTAGGCCTGTGATTCTTTTAGTGAGGTATTTCTGCGGCCTTTCCAGTTGTTGCAGATGTCTTGAGAGGTACATACCAAATGGGGCATTGTATTCTAAAATGGGTCTAATGAGGGATGAGTACAGTGGGACAATGACCTCCTTTTTTCTGGATGAAAAGCCCTTAGTGATGAGGTGTGCCACATAGAAGGATTTCCTGACTGTTGTGGCAATATGGTTATCGAAGGTGAGACCACTGTCCACTTGTGCCCCTAAGTCTCTTATCACACTTTCGGTGTTTAGTGTACTGCCACCTATACGGTAATTCATGGGTACATGTTTTTTCCCAAAGGGGATAACTATACATTTCTTGGCATTGAGCTTGAGCCCATGGCTCTGGCACCAAGCATCTGTTTTTACATTTACTTTTTACATTTGTTTATCATTCTGTCTGTATTAATTTAAACATTCAATTTGCCTTTGCACATAAGGATTTTTAACCTCAACATCTGGATGATAAAGGTCCTTCACAGACCAGTCCACTTAATTAGTCCCTCCTTTTTTAATTTCTCCAAGTCTTTTGGGTTTCTAATACCATGAGAGGAATGGACCCCATTCCTAAGTCAAAGTATGATTAAAGTTCATGAAATTAGTATTGTTTCAATCTTTGATGTCAGCCAGAAATGCTGTTTACAGCTCCCACAATGTGCCCCGTAATAACTCCTGCAATTCTTAAGGAGTTACATGTATCGATAACATATCTAACTACAACTGTAGATTTTTTTTTATAAGAACTACTGTTCCTACTACTACTACTGGAACTATCTGTGTATCTTTCTTCCACATTGCCCTCATTTCTGCCTGCAAATTCTGAAATTTTAAGACTTTATCTCTCTGTACATAAGACATGGTAGTCACTGGGTGTAGCAGTTTCAATCAATGCAACTTGTCTTCTTTTCATGGACTATTATATCAGGTTTTCTCGCATACATTTTCTGAACTGTTGGTAATGGATGATCATTTTCTTTGATGCTTTCTGGCTCATGTCTAGTGTTTTTCAGTTACTTCAGTATTATAATGTTTGCACAATCCACAATGCAATAGTCTTGCCACATTGTTATGCCTTTCAGTATACAGTCCCTTCTGCCATTAGTATATCACAATCAGCAAACAAGATGTGTGACTGTTTCCAATTCTGTTTTACAAAATATACATTTCCTTGTTTCTCCAACTTTTTCAATGGAATGTGTAAACCAACGTGTACGTAGTCCACTATCTTGGGCCACCAATATTAACCTTTCACTTTTTGGTTTACATTCACCTCTCCTTAACCATTCCTGCATTCAACTCTGATCAATATCAGGTTGTTCTAAGAGTTTTCTATACATGCAACTCTATTTATGCAACTTCCATGTGTTTTACCTTCTCATCTGCTCCTTCAGCTTATATTTTTCCTTTGTTTTTTGGCACAACCAGTTGCTGCCTGATTTTTTATATACTTCTGTTTTGGTTTCCATTCTCACTTGATGCCAATATGTTTCTGCTAAACTAATCAGGGGAGTCATCTTAGACTTATTCTTCTTATATTTCAAACCTTTCACTAAGTCTGGGTCTTGTGAGGTCAGCACTGACACTGGATAGGAATGTGCACTTGGAATACAAATGGAGACACTCAGTATTTCCAGATGCTGACCGCTCTGCATCAAGCACAACTTTCCTTAAGAGCACACAGGAAATACACTCAGTACAGGGTCTGTATCTCTCTGTCTGTCTCCCTCCAGGTTCCTAGTAAAGCTCCCCACTGGTACAGCTGTAGGAATAGGTCCTTGGCTGGAGTGTCCAAGCCAATCCCTGTAGCACCCTCTCTGTGAACCCAGTGCTTTGTGCCCCAAGTAGCTGACACACACACTGTAAGATCTGATTTTTCACACAAACACACACACACACAAACACACACACACACACACACACACACACACACACACACACACACACACACACCTGGGAAAGGTTGGCACAGATTTACCTGCTGTGTCCCCATCTGCTCAGAGTATAAGGTAGTTATCAATGCCACCAGACACACCACAGTCAGCTACTCTAAGGCCCTTAGCAAAGGGTGTCCAATAATACTAATACAAATGGTAGTAGTTGACCAAGGCAACTAGGCCTTCTAGAATGGCCCACACAGTGTCACCAAAAAAAAAAAAATCACTCTCAAAGGTTAACTACTTTCTAAATGGGCCAGCCACAATAAAATGTTAAATATATTTAATAATAAATAATAAAACATTATAATACTGAAAACATATTTACAGTAAGCCATAGAGTTCAAATCATAGGAAATATTGAAAATAACATTGACACACAGTTTCAGACAAATAAAGAAAAACAATATCTAAACTAAGCTTCACTATATTTTCCTGACTGAATCTAGGAGAAGTACTGTTCCCTACTTAATAGAGGAAGGCAGATGATGTGTTGAATGGCCCTTCTTGTTGTCAGGCCCAAGACAGAATTCTCAATACTATGACAACCCTTTCTGTAATATCTAAACCGTAATTTTTAAGATGGCTGGCAGGGGTACTTCATCTGGTCACCTGACTCTTGCTTCTCACAGTATCCCCCTTTGAAGTTTTGACAGGTATATAGCATAAATACGGCTACAATACACATTTAAATATTTATGGCAGTATCTGGGGCTTCCCCTCTTTTTACTGAGATAATGAACAAAGGCTTCTTCCAGACCTACCATTTCTGGTCCTATTCAGCACAGGGGGTGCCATGTTTATGGCTTAACAGCTAATTTAATTTCAACGATTTTCCAAAACTAACTGAACTGAGGTTAACCTCTTCTTTTTCAAAGTCCTTTGCTAATATATATACATACAGTTCTAATACATTTCTAACACAAGCATCTCATACAAATCAGTTTGATATTCAAAGGACATATCATTCTTTACAGAACTCTATGCTGGCACTAGCCCATATCATCACACCCTGAACAAGAATACAGCAGAGATTTTGTGGCAGCACACCCTGTCAAAGGTCCACACACATGCATGTACACAATGTACTGCTTGACCGAGCTACCCCAGGAGACATCATAAGACTGCAGTTTTGTTTATGTCTCAGATGTTCACACATGGGTAAACAAAATCAAAATGCTGTTGACAAAGATGAGGCAAAAGCGGAGGCAAAGGCGGACCTAAGTGTTTAAACTACACATTCCCTGAAAACATTCAACCCTGTAAATAAATGCAGCAGTGCAATTTCATAAATTTAATATCACATACAAATTTAACATCAAAAGAAAAATGAAAAGGAATTTTAGCACATGTCAGTAATTTAAAAATGAAGTTAAAAGCTGCAGATTTGTTGAGCTACAAAATAATCTCAATATGTGGTTATTTTCAACTACAGAATGAGAAAAACCTGTGACAAAATAATGATCTGGTATTAAATAATGCCACCAAAAGCTGCCAAATAAATTAAATCAGACAGCAGAGTAAGATGACGGACAGCGCAGTGGTGCAGCGGTAGCATCGTCACCTTACAGCAAGAGATTCTCTGGTTAGATTCTGGGCTGGGGTCCCTTCTGTGTGGAGTCTGCATGTCCTCCCTGCATTCGTGTGGGTTTCCTCCGGGTGCTCCAGTTTCCTCCCACGTCACAAAGACATGTCTGGAGCATTTCTCCCCAATCCTCCACTGAAAATTGGCTTTGTCCCAAGTCAGACTTTCCTGGTTAACAAATGTTAAATAAATAAAAATAAATAAATAAATGACTCTTTAAATGTTGCTACACATGTTTAGTCAGTTCAACATAAAGTAAAACAATATTGCGTGGTTTACCAGAAGTCACAAACAACACCGTAGTTCATCATCTACAACAAAGAAGGCCATCATGAAGCTAAAAGGGACATGTATTGTATCATCAGCAGTGTGGAGGAATTACTTCAGGAAGTATGGCAAGTCATCTCTGGCCTGTCATGAGCAGAACTCAAGTAAGACTTTAGACTTACTAACTAACTAGAATTTTTAAGATGAAAAAGCTCCAGTTTTTAACAGCAAATTATTTTATATGGTCAGATTCATTACAGACAGTGAAGCAGTTGAGACTGTAACTTTACAATATGCAGGGAAAGCAAAGGATTTTGCATAGTGCCTGTCAGTGGAAAGTCATCCAAGCTCAGTGTGGATATTGGATCTGAATACTACCTCATGACAATTAGCATATTTGCACAAATGCACAAGGAAAAAAAAACTGAACGTGTTTCAGAGCATTTCATTCCTCGCATATAGCGGTGAACAAGTGCACACATCAGGATCTTATAGCAGTGAACACATGCACACATTAGGCTCTTAAAGCAGTTAACACATGCACACACTAGGCTCTTATAGCAGTGAAGATGTGTACACACCAGGCTCTTACAGCAGTGAACACGTGCACACACCAGACTCTTATAGTGGTAAACATGTGCACACATGAGGCTTTGCTCTGCTTCTCTGGTATGCAGCAGATAAGCTCTGTATTCTGTATTACAGTGTCATGGAGAATGAAGTACAGTCATTGCTCAGAATCCCAGACTGAACAAGAATGAATTTGGTCACCCTCAGCATGGGAGGCTCCCTGCTTAGTGTGAGCAAAATTCAAGTTTCTCAACTCAGATTTTTATATACAGATCTTTTCAAAGACTCCTTCTGCAATTTGTATGGGGTTACATGTATTAGTAACATATCTAAATATGATTGTAGATTCTTTTTTATAAGACCCATTGCTCCTACTACTATTGAGACTGTCTGGGTATCTTTTTTCCATATTGCTCTCATTTTAGCCTGCAGATCCTGATATTTTATGACTTTGTGAATCTCTGTACAAAAGACAATGTAGTCACTGTGTGTGTCAATTTCAATAATCAATGCTACTTTTGTCTTCTTTTCATGGACCACTATATCCAGTTTTCTAGCATCTACCTTTTGAACTGTTGGCAATGGGTGATTCAATGTGATGTATCCTTCATCATTTTCTATGATGCTTTGTGGCTCATGTTTCCAGTGTTTTTCAGCCACTTCAGTACCATAATGTTTGCACAATCCCCAGTGCAGCAGTCTTGTCACATTATTATGCCTTTGAGTATGCAGTCCTTCTGCCATCAGTATGTCACAACCAGCAACGAAGTGTGTGACTGTTTACAATTCAATTTTACAAAACCTACATTTGTCTGTTTCTACCACATGTTCAATGGACTTTGTATATCTTAGGCTGCCAATATTAGCCTTTCATCTCTTGGTTTGAATTTGCCTCTCCTTAGCCATTCCTGCATTTGTTCCTGATCAATATGAGGTTCTTCTAGTTTCCCCATACTCTGGAACAAACTACCTACCTATATCAAACAGAGCTCCTCATTAGCACTCTTCAAGAAAAATCTTGATGATTGGATGGGAGACAGGAAATTCACCCTGGGGATCACTTCTGTGACTCTGCTTGACAGGGGCACAAGAAAATAATTTTCTTGGGTGGCAAAAGCCAGGGTACCGTTTGGCTAGGCTTATACAGGCCCTAGGGCCAATAGCTTAGTACCTGCCTATGAACTATATTTATGCATTTTCCACATTTCTTGCCTTCTTATCTGGTTCTTCACAGTTTTTTGGCACATTCAGTTGCTGCCTGCTTTTTATCTACTTCTTGTTTGATTTCCAGTCCTGCTTGTCAGCGATATGCTTCTGCTAGATTAAGCAGAGAAGTCATCTTAAGAGTTATTCTCCTCATGTTTCAAAACTTTCACTATGCTTGGGTCTTTTGAGGTCAGCAGATCTGTGTGTAGTCCCACGATTGCAGACTTGTACATGTAATCAATTTCATGGAGGTCCATCACTCCTTTGGAAAGGCGAACATATAAGCATCCTTCTTGTTTTCCTACCTAATCTATCCAACACATTTTGGGGTTAGTCAATCACTCCAAAACTATAAGTTAGGACAGGAAGAGCAAACTGGTTTATAGCCTGGATTTTGTTTGTCAACACTGTTTTCAGGATTAATTTAAGTCTTTTAAAAGTATACCTTACTAAGTTTTGTTTGCATTTGTTCATGTTTTATTGTCGATCCTTCATCATTTCCCGAATATTTATACAGTCCCACTTGCTCAAGTTCTTTTTTATCACATTCTTCTACCAAACTGATGTTTTCCTGGTGCTGTAGTTTTCTTGCTTTAAAAATTGCTTTTGCACATTTGTTAAGACAAAATGACATTGTTATATCATCTGAAAAAGTTTTGACAACTTGCAAATGTGCTTTCAGCTCCTCATCTGTTGAGCAATACAGTTTTAAATCATCGACAAAGAGAAGATGAGAAGTCTTTGCACTTTGTTGTTTTATTTTAGACAAATTATAGCCATGGCCTAAGCTGTTAAGTAAACAGCTTAATAGGTTAAGGGCAAGACAGAATAGCAGCAGTTACAGAGAGTCACACTGGAAAATTCTCCTTTGATGTTTTATCCCTGAGATAATAATCTGTCCTTTATCATGGCTTAATTACAAAGTGGTCTGCCACTGTTTCATGGTCACTGTAATGTAGTCGATCAGTGTAGGGTGTATCTTATATATGTTTAAGCACTCTTTTATACATGAATGTGGGATGCTATCAAATGCTTTTTTGTAGTAAGTCCATGCCATACTTAGATTCTTCTCCTTTTTACAGTTCTCAACTATAACTTTATTTAACAACAAAGGATCCTTTGTTCCATATTACTTGCTTTTATTGGCCTTTTGTTCTACTGCCATAACTGAGCTTTCTTCTTAATGACTATAAACTCTGTCTGCATCAATTCCAGTGTATAGTTTATATGTTGTTGGAAGGCAAGTTATTGGTCTATAATTTTTAGGGTAGCTTGCAGGTTTAAATTTAAGTAGGAGCATTGTTTTTCCTGTTGCTAGCCAGGTTGGTGTCTATTCGGGGTATGCATATAAATAGTTCTTACTCATGGTTAAATCTTCATGCACAGATTTTAATACTTTTAACCAAAAGTTAGGTACTGCATCTGGGCCTGGGGTTTTCCAATTAGAGACTTTTCTTGACTTTGTTTCAGTCTCTCTGGCTGTTACTTCATCCCACTTCATATACTGTACATTTAAACTTCTTATTCTTTCTTTTATTTCTTCTATTTAGCATCTTTGTTATATTTCACAGTATCTTCATAGATACTTCTTCAAAATGTATCTATTTCTTCTTTTTTTTCAGTTTTTTTCAGTTCCTTTTACCTTGTTTTCCAAGTCTCAATAAAACTATTTTGGATCATCAATAAATTGCTTATTTTGTACTTTTCCTTTATATTTATCTGTGTATCTTCTAAGTTTTTCCACCTGTGCTGAGATTTTTAGTTTGATATTGTGGTATTGCATGATAGATACTGGTCTGTTCTAATACTGTGCATTGCTTTTATCACGTCTATCTTTCTTAGTATTTTTGTTGATCTGTTCCCTCATCTATATTCTTTTAACAGTGACACATCTTAATTGCTTTAAAGTTTTCTGTATTTGATACTTCTACGATGGTATTTGATTTCTCCCCTTCCTTTCCCTCACTATCCTGTGTTGCTGTGGTAGAACTTTATCAGTTATTAATTTAGCTGCACAGTAATATATCCTGTTTACTTCTGTTATATTGCATGGATCTCTATGGACAGGCCCAATTACTGTGTTCATTTGTTTTATCAAACTTCTGACTTTTTGGTTTTATTGACCTTCTGCAGTCTATCTCTTTTATTGATCTTAATATGTCTCTCTATGTCTATTAAATCAAGCATCTCTTCTCTTAGCTCATTTTCTTCCTAAAGAAGGATCTGGACAACGAACAGATATGCATTTACCCAAGGAAGTTACATAACACTCTCTCTGCAACATGTGCATCACCCAAACAGTAGGGAAACTAGCAGCAGCAAATATGTCAAATGCTATAGTCTTCTCCACAGCTCTTTGATGAGTTTTTAGTCTACAACTCATCCGTGATGAAGACAACATTCAGCATGTCATTTGGAAGGTTTAAGATTCTGAGAATGTAACTTAGGACCAACACTAAAAGTAAGGTATTCTGGTAAGCCAAGAAACAAATATCAGATGGCTATACTTCAACCATCCGTGTTGATGACATCAAAGTCACAACATGTTTTAGGCAGGGTAAAGCTCAGGTTTAACCACTATGACAAATTTAAATCTGAGAAAGGGCAAGCAATACAATAGCTGTACTCAGCTTCAATTCCTGCTTTAATTTTCTTGCATAAATAGTTCATCTTCTGTTCTTTTTTTTCTCAATTGTTTTTACTGAAAATTTTAATAGCAAAACATTAATATAGGATAACAGAAATATTACAAAACAAATATACATATCTAAAAAGGCAATAACAAACAACAACTAAATAGCTACTTACAATGGTATGTACTATAAAACAAAGCTTTTTAAACAGAAAAATAAATGTGATAAGAGTAGTTGTTAGATAATTATTAAAGCCTGTTTATCCAGCAGTTCTTTGAATTTCAACCATATATGAAGAGGTGATTCTAGATGTTCTTCTCTTGATCATGATAACTTCAAGATGACAGGCTTCAGTTGCCAAGTATACAAATTGCTTCATAGCAGGGGTTGTCTGATTCTTCCAGGTCTTGGTGATGACTTTTCTTGTTAATGTTAAGATAATCCATAAAAGAAGAGGGTATTTTATTTTCATGACACAAGTGGGACTAGGTGTATTAAATAAAATAAGAAATTTGGTCAGCATAAATTTATCATTAAAGACTGACTGTAAGAGAGAATTTATATTATCCCAATATGTTTTAAGTTTTATACAGTTGTAAAACATATGCTGTCAGTCAGCTTTAACATATAGTTTACATCTCCAACATCCTATGTATTGATTATACATCAATTCAACTTTATGTGGTGTGATAAACGTTCTACATAAGAACTTCCAAGAGAATAGCCTCCACTTTACTGATGAAGTAGTTTGTTTTGAAGATTGGAGTATTAGTTTTTTTTTTTCATTTTCACTTGAGGAGTTATAATTAACCAGTCTAAAATACTCCCAATAGCTTTCTCCATGCCATACTATTGCTTCACTCCTACTCGTGATTTTCCCCTTTATGTTCCTACTCCTTGACTCTCACACATAAAATGACTATAGCTTTCAAGGCAGCATGACTGTAGCTACTTAGAAATTTCTCCTGTACTCTAACCTAATTGTTCTTATCAAGCTATACAACCTCAGGTACATTACACGTAGGCAACAGTTAGGTGTGCATACCCTGCATTTCCATTCTCAAGGCACCTATCCTTAGGCACACCCCACAATACTAAACCCATTAAATGACTGGTTAGGGGTTGGTGTAATGCTTAAGGTGTTAACCTCACAGACACAACGTATGAGGTACAAGACTTGATTCCCACCTTTTGAAGGGAAATTTGCTAGGTGTAAAATGGCCTACAAGGGCAGTTAGCCTAGTGCATACCTATATAAACCTATAAATCTATTAGGCTGTCCTTTACTACTTCGTTCTTAATACTACAGCTTTGGTGGCAGCAAGAGTGTAACTACTTAATCTCTGCTACCACAATATACTTATTATCATTACTCTATACAACGTCTGCGTTATTATACCCACATGTTCGTTGGGTGTTTATACTCTGGGTTTTCATTCTCTCGCACCATCCTCCAGCCCACACCTCTGTACAACACCAATATGCTGATATAGCTGTCCATTCACTGCTTCCTTCCACTTGCTCCCACTATACCTGACCTATATTGTTCCTATAGTTATTAAATATCTTCACTTAAAGGACAATCTTAGACATTTTACTTCAATAGGAGATAGCCTTTCCATAACCTATATTACTGCACAATACACACATCTCAATAACTTTGTCTTTCTCTTACTTCCTGCAATATATATTTTAGGACATGTACTATACCTATTGAAAAAACTACTCTATTCTTAGCACTATATACATTTTGCAGTAAATCATATCTTATCTTCCATTCTATTTAACACTTTCTGTTCTATCATAGATTCTGCACGCTTCCCCTTACCTATATTACATCCTCTGCCTTCCAATTATGGATCATCTCAGACCAGAAATCCACCTAGCCCTCATCACACTACTACTACTACAAACCTGCACAATTATTTCTGGCACTCTTCCATTGATCAAACCCCTCTCACTTCCACTTCACTGCTCTCTCCTCCAAACTTTACCAGATGTCCATACTCTCTTTTTCGTAATCATGAGCAATCTATAACCAAGTTATCCAGAATGCAATTCCTAATACAGATGATAACTAAGTAAAAGGTCCCTCTAAGCAAAATCAAAAGATTCCTCTATTACAAATTCTACTACATTGTCTCTTCACCTGCTAAAATCAGGAGATATTCATTTAAACCCTCACCTTCTTCACATGCAATTAATTCACACCACCTGACAACCTCCAGGCAAAAGGAACTCAAGATTATTTGTGTCAGCATCAGTATCATTAATAATAAGTGGTCAGTCCTGGAAGCTTGGCTAAAGTTGCAAATACTGAGATGTTGTCAAAAGATGATTATCGCCACTTTCCCAGTATCCATAACAATTTTTCTATTCTTAGCAACATCAGATACTAATCCAGACAGGGAGAAGGAACACCATTACCTATTAAAAATGATTTCTCCTCCATCACTATTTGTTCCTCGGCTTCCACTGATTGCAATGACAAGAGCCCTAACTGGGGTCCAAACACTTTAACCCTATCTAAGCATACTTGTCTGTCTGCATATTGCCTCTAGTTATGTATCCCTTCCCTTATTCATAGCTTTCATACAAAACATCCTGAAAGGTATCTTTCACTCTGGTATCCCACCAAAAAATGTACAGCTGTGTATGATTTTAATGTTAATGCATTAGGGCCAAACCCTTACTAGCTCAATAAGGCCCTGCAAGTGTTAGACCTAGATGAAATAGTAAAAGATATAAGACCAAATAAAACCCCAGGCAGTGACTGAACATTATACTTAATCATTACCTGCATTAAACTAGAGATCCATATCCCTCAACAGTCTTCCAAATAATCACATTGAGCACTATTGTGCTTTCGTGTTGTGTACTGAACCACAAAAAAACACTGTAAATAATAACAGGAAGAAGTTTTTCTGAATCCATTAAAGATAAGTACTCTTGAATATCCCTAGCACTACTGATTGTTCCCATCTACTCTACTAGCAACCCTAATGAAGCCCTGACATTTTGTACAATTACACTATCCACCATCCAAAACTCTTTCTTTCCCATCAATAAAAGTAGGCTGGGGTGAGCAACACTGCTAACATAATTAAATTGCTGAACGAAGGAGATGTTACTTGGAAGCAATGGAAGCAGGGAGGAAATACTGAGCCATTACATCAAATTGCCTTAAAACTAAAAAAGAAAGGAAATTAAGATAGTGGTTAACTCTGCTAAGATAACTTTTCCTAGAAAACAGGAGAAGTTCTCCCAAGCTTCCCAGAACCTTTTTGGAAATCAATAACGCAACTAACAAAGCAGTTTGCCAACAAATTTATCATTTGCAGAAGACTACAGAAACTTTCTCCTCAATAATATCCAAACATTAATAAATGTTGTCGCAGGACAAAACAAACCAATTGATAGAACCTACACCCAAGCTCTCTATCATCCAACTGGATACAGTTCCATGTTCTACTTCAAAAAATGACTAAAGAAACCAAACATATACTATTTAAATTGGATGCAAAATCTGCACCTAAATTAACCACACTGCCTTGTACAAAATGACTGCAGAGATGATTGCCACATTATTAACTCTTATCTTTAATCTGTGTCTCACTACCCTATTTTCCCCATCCTATTTAAACAAACAACAGTGATACTGTTACCAAAAATCCCCAAAACAAAAGCATACAAGGACTTTAGAGCTATTTCTCATTTAACCCCCTAACCTAAAATATTTGAAAATTTTCTTTACAACATACCTTTACTCACATAAATGCATAGTCTGCTTTGCGACCAACAACATGGATTCCACAATGCATTCAACACAATGGCTGTACTTTACACAGTTATTGATAGGATCTACTGCTATATGCATAATGAACTTCTTACAGGGGATCTATTTATAGAAATTACTAGGGGTTTTAAGAATGTTAATTATGTACCTTTTTTCCTAGGCAAACTCCTCAGACTTACTTTTGGAACAAATACAAAGAGGACAGGAGCTTCCAAGTCCACTACAATATTGCAGTACCAAAAAGTTCTGTCCTAGGTACCCTGCTACTCTCACTATGAACCTGCCCCAGGTGGTGATAGTCATGTATGTGGATGAACTGATGCTTCCTTCTCAGGTCTTGCTGGTCTTTGCCCCAGATACAACAAAATATACAAGACAAATTTGTGTCTCTTCAAATGGACAAATAAGAACAGACTAATAATAAATTCCAACAAATCCAGCATAACACTGTTTAGTACCATGTAAAAAATGTCTGTTCTCCTCTCATTACAAATAAAGGATATTTGCAATAACACAATGCCTAAGATGACATAGCAGAAGTACAGATGCATCAGCCAACAGTGAACACACAAAAAAATAGCTTTCTAGGAGAGCTAAATCACTGTGCAAAATATCAAATTTTCTGTCCCCAAAAGCTTGAAAATCTACTGCCAAGATCCAGTTCCCCCACAAGGATAGATAAGGCAACCAAAAAGGAATCAACCCTTGAATGGACACTCACAAATAGACCTACCTACTCCTTTAACTATGGTTGTCTCCCTGACAGCCTGCGTGACCATCAACCAACCTTTCTACTTAGGCATAGGTTTCATCATAACAATCAAGTTACTTACCAACTGATAAGAAACAAAAAGCATTTTAATACCACAAATTTCCTATCAGCATTACAAACTTGTAACCGGACACCCCTAAACTGACTTCCCCTATATGGGACAGTTCAATCCTTTAATGCTACTTTTTTAGATATCCTGAAAACACATGCATCTCCCAGAAACATTAGAACCAAATCAAAGGCTGCTCCTTGGCTAACTAAAGAGACTAGGTCTTTACTAATAACTAGAGACAAAGCCTGGAAACACTGGCTTGCTACCAGGTCCCAAGCATCAAAACAATCATACTTAGAGCTCTTTATTAAATCAAAAAAAATCAGTTAAACAAGATAAAATTAATTACCAGAATATACAAGTGGAACACCAGAAACCCCCCAAAAGTTCTGAGTAGTCATTAACAATATTCTTCTTCCAGGAAAATCCGCCACACCCTCACCCTCAACCAATAACACCATTGAAACCATTGCTACCCAATTCAACAAATATTTCACTGAAATCATAACTAACTTATCTAATTTACTAACCCACCCCCCCACCGAAACACCCAAGACCAACTTTAACAACTTCTCCTTTTCATCCAAACTAGTCTTCATCAACAATATAAAAAAAATGCTTAAAAAACTAAAACCCACAACCCTAGCCATGGACCAACTTCCAGCAGAATTTCTGCAAATTGCTGCCAATGCAATAGCCTTCCCTGTGTCTATCCTTACTGACAGATCTATGTCAGAAAACAAAGTCCCTGCAATTTGCAAAATCTCCCACATAATACCACTACACAAAGGCAGTAATTCTACAGAACTGACTAATTATCATCCAACAGTCATACTATCCCCCTATCTAAAATCTTAGAAAGTTGCATACATAAACAAATTATGGCTCACCTACACACACTCACAAACATTTAACTAACTTCCAGCATGGCTTTCACCCCCCCCATAGCATTACTAACTCATTAATGTTCTTTACCAATATAGTAAACCAGCTCTTCGGTGGTGGTGCTGCGGTAGCGTTGTCGCCTCACAGTAAGATGCTGTCCGGTTCGATTCTCAGCTAGTGCGTCTTCTGTGTGGAGACATGCGTGAATGGGCATACCTTCACTGAAGGTTGTGTGTCAGGCCTGGCAAGCTGGTACGTAAAAATCAACTGCCAATCATTAGCGGACCGGAGTTCCCCTGTGGCGACCCCTAACCGGGAAAAGCCGAAAGACACAAACAAACCAATATAGTAAACCACCAGAAAAACAATGGCAAATTTTTATCTGCTATTTTTCTTGACCTTTCAAAGGCCTTTGACATGGTCACCCATAGTAAACTTATCCAATTTCTTTCTGAATTGAATAGGTTCATAGGTAGGTACTAGGCTATCTGCCTGAGGGCATTTTTAAGCCTAGCCAGAGTGTGTCGGCTTTTGCTGCCCCATTGATTAATTAACTGGGCCTCTGTCAAGCAAATCCAATGAAGTGATCCCAGGGGTGTATTTTCTGTTACCCATCCACTCGTCAAGGTTTCTGTTGAAGAGTGTTAGTGAGGGGCTCTGCCTAATGTAGTTAGGAAATTTGCCCCAAAGCATGGGGAGTCTCTGTGACAGGAATCTATCCCTTCAGCATGTTCTATTTATTGTTGTGGTGAGGTTTAGCTCACTAGAGCGCGTGGCTTGCAGTGACTTGGATTTCTTTAGGTGGAGCACGTCCATCAATTCTGAGTTGGACATGGCTTTGTAAGTCAGGCAGAGATCACCTCTGAGTAAGCGATATGCCACTGAGTACAGCTGGAGTTTTTTCAGTCGGGCTGCATAGGACATATGTTTGAGGCCAGTACTCTTCTTGGTGAGGTACTTTTGTGTTCTTTCCAGCTGTTGGAAGTGTCTTGTGAGGTACATCCCAAATGGGGCATTGTAGTCTATGATGGGTCTGATGAGTGACGAGTAGAGGAGCACTATAGCCTCTTTATTTCTAGATGCGAACCCCTTAGTAATTAGATGGGCCACATAGAAGGATTTCCTAAATACTTTGGCAATATGATTGTCAAAGGAGAGATTACTATCTACCTGGATCCCCAGATCTCTTATTACCTCTTCTGTATTAAGGGGGCTGCCGCCTATGTGGTAATTTGTGGGTGTTTTTTTTTTCCCCAAATGGGATAACTATGCATTTTTTGGCATTTAGCTTGAGGCCATGACTTTGACACCAGGTGTCTATCTCAGTAAGGCCTTTTTGAAGGATGTCCATGTCAGCCG
The DNA here is from genome assembly GCF_019279795.1 of Protopterus annectens. Taxonomy (NCBI): domain Eukaryota; kingdom Metazoa; phylum Chordata; order Ceratodontiformes; family Protopteridae; genus Protopterus; species Protopterus annectens. The sequence continues at coordinate 1,940,920,226 of NC_056739.1, read as the reverse complement.
GAGAGTCAGTTATGGCTCCCAGTTTGCAGTCATTGGCGAACTTGGTTAGCCATAGTCCTCCTGTGTTTGCCTGTACTTCTGAGAAATATATGCTGAACAGTAGGGGTCCCAGAACCGAGCCTTGCTGGACACCACTTGTGACTGGTTAGAGTCGGACCTGGAGCCTGCTATTCTTACCATGTGAGTTCCGTCTGTAAGCCAGTTGGCAACCCATCTTGTGATGTAGTGGTTTATGTTCAAGCTGGTGAGTTTTTCTATAATACCCGAGTGAGGAATGGTGTTAAACGCCTTGGCGAGATCAAGGTAGGTTGTGTGAACCACCTTTCCCTCATCTATGGCCTTGGTGACTGTCTCAAAAAAGTCAACCAGGTTTAGTAGGCATGATCTGCCCTTGACAAAGCCGTACTGGGTCAGGTCAAGTGTTTGGAGGTTCCCATTGTCTTTGTTAATGAGTTCCATTATGATGTGCTCCATAACCTTACAGACCAGGTTAGTCAGGCTTAAGGGGCGATAGTTACCAGGGTCAGTTATGGCTCCTCATTTGTGGAGTGGAATGACCATTGTTGTGCACCATTCTATGGGCACATAGCCTGTGGAGAGGCTGAGGTTGAACAGCGTGTTAAGGTGGGGGGTTAGTTTGTTCTGTAGTTCATGCAAGATGCAGCCTGGAACACCATCTGGCCCCACTGATGCTGTGTTTTTGGCTTTTGAAAGGGCTGTTTTCACCTGTGCTTCTGTGATTTCTGGGACACTACACTTTTCCGGTATTGTTGTGAGCCCTTTTGAAGGTGAGAGGGAGGTGAAGTTTGCACTGAATCTATCTGCCAGGATGTTGGCAATATCAGTAGGTTCAGTATATTTTGTGCTATTTTGCACTAACTCAGAGCATATCTGCGAGTTGCCACTTAGATTCTTGACATAGCTAAAGAAGGCTTTGTGGTTGTCTTTCGAATCCTTGGCTCTTTTTCTTTCGAAGTTAGCCTTGGATGATTTTATGAGGGACCTTAGTTTCTTACTGATACTGATCAGGGATGTCTTTCCTTCTTGGGATTTGCTTTTTTTCTGAACTAGTTTCCTCCTTCTGTTATATAACCTGTTTATGGCAGGGGTCCACCAGACTGCTTTCCTTCTCTTAGGGGAGTGAGTCTTGGCCTTGCTAGCGATGGCAAGATCAGTCAACCCTCTATATCATGGTTCCAAAGCTATTTATCAGATCGCAAGCAGACTGTCCAATGGCAGAATGACCTCTCTGCTCTTCTGCCAGTTACAATAGGTGCCTCTCAAGGCTCCATTCTAGGACTCCTACTCTTCACTTTTTACTAACAATCTACATAATTCCGCTCTTTATGCTCCTGTTATCTAATAAACAGATGATTCTACCGTAATCTGTTCAGGCTCTTCCACACAGGAATTTCACCCAGTTACACAGGACTCCTTTCTCTCAGTTGAAGCAAGGCTCAGAAATTCAAAACTAATTCTCAGCCCTAACAAAACAAAATTGTTTTTGTTTTGCCCAACAAGATCCACCACTTTAATCTCCTCCTTCAATATTATGTCCATGAACAAAACCATAATTTCTCCTGTAACTCACACTAACTGTTTAGGTGTAGAAATTGACTGTAATATGAAATTTGACATCCATATTTCCCAGACCATAAAGAAAGTGCATAAATTAGGTGTTCTCTACAGAAACAGACAATTCCTTACTAAATAGGCTAAATCTGATATTGCATGTACCCACCTCATATCTACACTCCTTTATGACTCCCTAATACTCACAAACTTGAGAAAGACTGATTTAGCCAAACTAGATTCCTGTTATGATAAAATAACCAGGTTTGCCTCTGACTCTCCTTTAAGGTTACACCACTGTTCAGCTCTTAAACAACTTAGTTAGCTTCAGCTTGCCCAACTCCTCCTCTATAACCAACTGATCTTTGCCCATAAAATCATACAACAACCTGACAAAATCCCTGCCCTCCAAAATGTAATAATCCCATATTCAAACAATAGGTCACTATGCTCAAGTAACAAATTGTTATTACAGGTAACAAAAGACAACACATCTGGTAGATACTTGGCTATACCCCTGCAACAACCGTGGTTAATTCACTGTCAATGTCTGATGCTATCTAACCACTTGCATTAACTTATCTAACTACTACTAAGTGTACTATTCCAACAGTCTGATATACCATATATCCACCAGGCTATATATTTTCATTGTACAATGTTTCTCAGACCAAACCTATTATTAAAACTGCAAAAGGAAATGTGTTATATGAATTATGTATTATATCCTTTGCAGATGACTCTATGTATTAGGATGATACCTAAAGTTGCAACAAGGGGTCATCCCTGCCAACTAAATATATCATGCCTAAAATGCATTCATTGTTACGCCTCTTTATTTACTGTACTGTACATTGTATGTTTTTATCCTACTTCTTTTTCTAAATACCGTCTGATCATTGCATTCCTTCCTCTGCAGGCTGTGGCTCACCCTTTACCCCCCTTCCCTCCTCACTAAATCTCTAAGACCTGTTATAACATGCTTAGCTACCTCACTTCATCCCCACTCCAAATGCATATCCAACTGACTTACACCTAGCTTCCTCTCACTACCATATATACTACTCACTCAGTCTCCTCTCATACTCCTCTATTTTCCCCTTCTATTCCTTTAGCCCTTCTAACTTGTTTCACCTTCATGTGGAGCTTCTGCTTTATATCTGCTTGAGTTTAGTGCAATATTTGTATATAAGATTTAGGTATATGAGATTAGAACATTATCTGTTGAGCTTAGTACTTTCTGTATATATATCCTACCTTTATTCCTAGCGTTTAGCTAGATATTGGTATATCTGTTCATTACTATGTTTCATATTGTATGTATAGCTAATGTCTACTGCAGTATGTGTTATTTGCTATTGTATGTATATTCAATTGTTCTTCATGTACTCTGCTGCTCATTTATTGTTCGGTGGAGCTTTTCTCCCCAGGCCTCCGCTGAAAAAGGACCTGTGTCCAGTTGGAATTTCCAGGTAGAAAATGTAAATAAATAAAATAAATAAATAAAATGTAAATTGAATAATATTTGTATCCGATATGCATTATCACTGTACTAAGAGTGTCTGTTGTTTATTTTCATTTTATATCTCAAAATTATAATATAAAGTTGAATTGTATCTTGTATCTTCTATTGTGTCTTGTATGTGAAGGTCTTCTCCTTGGGCCTCTACTGAAAAAGGACCTGTGTCCAGTCAGACTTTCCCAGTTATCAAATGTAAAATAAATAATAAATAAATAAAGAATGTGCTAACCCCTACTACTACTACTCTTCTTTAACACAAACACCCCAAAACTCCAAAGAGCAGACAACATGGCATGTCACTTTGCCTGCCTAATTACTCAGTGCACATATTACGGTGACTTACTTAAAAGTTTCCAAGGCTCCCAATAGAAAGCAGGGCAACATGGAAACATAGTAGAATAATTTTCAAAATCCTCTCCCTTGACCAGTGTCCACCCTTACAAAAACAAGCAATTAATAAGAGACATATACACTCTGTAATCTACAAGATAAGGGAATACTTCTTGAAAGACTACGTTCTGTCTCCACAGTAGAGGAAGAAGCTTTCAAATAAATTGCCCCAGCTATTTGGAATCACCTCCCATCTGAAGTAATGTCACAAATTTCTCTTCAGGATTTCAAGTCAAATCTGAAAGAAAGAACAGTGGATGGAACAACCTGTAACTGTTTCAGAGATACAATCTCCCCCTTCTGGCATATGGTCAAGACACTGACCTCTCCATCTTCTGGCATCCAGTCAAGGCTGTACAATAACTCACTTGATATTATTATAATATACTCCTTGGGGTTCAGAAAGAACCCCACGAAGGACAATAAGAAATTATACCAAAAGGGGCTATTTCCATGATCACAGAAAATGTAATTAAGAGACATGTTAACTGCAATGAGGAAAGACCTCATTACTGGCTAACTTGCATGCTTCTGAAGTGTCAGTAATTACCATTACTGCAAATCAACACCTTGCTACAGTAAGCACTTCTGGCAGCCTATGCATAATGTTAGCACAGGCACCCCCACATTCATTTTCTCATGCACATAGAAAAGCCTCTTAACTGTCCCTGAGTTGACAGAATGTCCCTGATATATCCTTTCATTTTAAACCCTGTCCTCATAAATCACAGATCCTTACCACACCTCTCAACTTCCATATTTTCACAGAATGTCTAGATATTTTCTCATATTTTTGGTCTGTTCCCCATAAAATTTGCGGTTTCTTGACAAATTACTGAGTCTCTAAATAATGGCATAAATTTGAGTTTAAGACTTCATATCCTTCAGAAAATGCATGCCAATATAAATCTTGTTATTCTAGCAAATTTCTAAGTTTATAAGAGCAATATTTAAAAGCTCTGTTTGTTTTTTGGGCCTTTGTCCCCGTTTTATTTTAGACGTTGTTCTTGTGCTAAGATTTTGAGAGGTATGATCTTTAGAGTCAGTCAATAATGTAAGACATTAGAGTTTCATTCTTATTGTTTGAAAAAGGCAACATGATGCTAGACCTGTTGTTCTATTAACTTTTTAAGGAAGTTGAAGCAATAATTTAAAACTTGGTGTTATCTAGTGTTCCTCCCAGCTTTGTCCTGAACACAGTATGGTAGCATATACGTATGGTTGTTCTCCACACACGGACACACTTCCATCGCTTCACTTTCCACTACTGTATGAAATGCTCATGATTTTGCCCCTTATACTTGTCCAGTCCCTTATGACTCATGGACTGTTGCAGTCAATCAATAATGCCAAATACTAGAGTTTCATACTTCTTATAAGTTAAAAATACACTAAACGACAAGTCCTCTTCACTTAGCACAGAGAGCTAAGGTTCTTGCTTGAAACTGCTCTTTGTGCCAACAGTGCAGGGTTTGAAACTTTTCCCTCTTTTACTTAACTTTTTGTTTTCAGTGACTTAACCTAATACATTAAGAGCATCTCTGGTGTCTAGGGCTGGGTACAGAGCTACAACATTGTTGAGGAGCTGTTTTGTGAGATAATAATATAGTGTTCAAAAGTTTTTTTTTCCCTTTTATTACTGTATCTTACCTTTACATTCCCACTCACTCTACCATACTAGCAGACACGCTTACTGAAAGCACACACACACACACACACACACACACACACACACACACACACACACACACACACACACACACACACACACCCTTCCTGTCTCCTAACTAACCCCTCTGCTGTAACCACCGAGACAGACGTGCAATCTGTCTCACACACACACACACACACACACACACACACACACACACACACACACACACACACACACACACACAGAAACATATACACACACACAGAAACATACACACACACACACACACACCTGAAAGCACTTACCATCTGCATACAGTTGCACATGCTGCCACACACCTACACACATGCACCTCTACTCCCACCACTATCTGTCTGCTAAATTCCTCCCAGGTACTTAACCTCTACCCCAACCTCACCCATTGAAAGAACTTTTGACAGTCTTTATTAACATAAACATTTGAGCTAACATATGCAGCTGAGTCTCTGAATCAGTGAGCTGTATTACTGCCTTAATACAAGCATTTACAAATAAAATAATTAGTATAGTAATACATGATGCATAGTAGGACAATAGACATATATTGCACAGTGAAATTATGTCAGGAATTCAGAAAGGTTACTAGAAGTAAGTCCTTTTTTCCACTGATGTTAACCATTTCTGATTGAAATACAGTCCTATCGCAGTGCTGTAACATGAAGCAATGCAGCACCATGGTGGGCTGTTTCTGTGGCTTTTGGCAAATGGTAAAGTGGCATTTCAGGGGAGTGGCCTATGGTAATCAGCCATGCGTGTCCACCCATTCTTGAAACATTTTCAGGCTTGATTTGTCACTGTACATGCTACATCTACTTAGGGAGATACATGCCTGTTTTTCAATCTTGATTTACTCCTTCACTAAATTTTCCTAATCCTCCTATCACACAAGATTTTTAAAGCAATTCAGTACCTAGAAAGCTATGCTACATGACCAATATGCTAGTGTCGCTAACAATTTGTAGACAGAGGACCCACATCTTCGATCTTTCAGAATTTAAAATAAATTAGTATATATATACGCCTGGGTGTAGGTAAATTTACCCAACGGTTGTTGGGTTGGTCCCCAGGCGAAGAGGGGGGGAGGACCAAAAAAAGCCAATTAACATTATTAACACCATTACCCAGTGTAAGATATTATTATATACTATGAACTTAAGAAAAGAAAATAAATAATGGCATGATATGTTATATATTATATGGCCTTACTGCCCTTCGCCCCGCTGACGGTTCTGATATTGCGTTAGCTGCGCGGTACACGCCCGCGCGTGAGCATCACATCAGAATTGAGCAAAAAAGCACTTAGAAAAAGAAAGCAAGATCTCCGTTTTTTTTAGGCGATACAGTTTTAAAAATGAGTTTAACATAAAAAAACGCTAATTTTTCAACGGACATCAAAACCATTTGTTATAGCGCTTATTTTCTATTTAACATATTTAACAATGTTAAAATAAGTGTTTTAAAAGCAAAAAAAAAAAGTCCGAAACCGCTGGCCAATCGCAGCGTTACATTTTTTCAGAGGGCGAGCTTATAATTCAATCGCTGGCCAATCAGCGATAATTTTAATTTAAGTCTACCAATTTTTCACCAGATTGGAAGTGGAAAGAGTTATATGCTATTCGGTACTCAACTTTTATGTTAAGTGTCCAGATTTTTGGCTAGATATTTTTACTTTTCTATAGGCTTTGTACCTATTTTAAATGTTTACAGATTGAGAGGCATGACTCTGGGGCCTGGATCATGGCTGAAAAGGATCCTTGGACAAGTCTACCAACCCACTCATCAAATTGCAATAAACACACAAACAGATAAATAAATATGTGCAACATAATTCATACATTTTTTTCTGGTTTCTTTCTGTAGGCTGAACCATATCCTCCTATTTCTAACATTATGATTATTTGAAAATATAATTAAAATTTAAACTATATTAATGTGCACTTACTTCAAAAGAATAACTATACATTTAAATCTTTGAAGCAATCATTACTTGAATTATGAGTTAATATTTCTCTTAATTTACACTAAACTCTGCACTAACTTTCCAATTGTATATTATGCTAATGTTTGGTATGAATTCCTTGTCTACTGGTTATTGACTGAAAAAACACTGCATATCTATGTTTTATCATTCTTATGGCCCAGAACATGGCAGAAAAGGGAATTTGAATCAAACTACTTAAAATAAGCAAAGAAAAAAAGAGAGAAAACTATAGAACAGACGTGCACATCACAAAGATTGCTACAGGCTCCACAGTGGCAGAGTACACTCCCTAAATCAGAGGTTTTAGAAGGAGCATACAGAAGTTTTATTCTGTGCTCTGGCTTGAGGTGTTGACTTTCTGGATCATATTTTTTGGAAGCTTTTCAGTCCCCCAGAATACAATGTACAAACTGGGGCTTCGCTTTTCCTTTTAATCCTCTCAGACGGGTGCATTAAAATATGCAGCTACAAGGTGACTGCAATGCTACACTCAAAAGATTACAGAAGCCCCAGTATTAAACGTATGGTACCGCTGTCCAAATCTATTGATATATCTATATTTTAGCAAGCAGAGACAGAAAGCATAACAGTCATTTACAAGATCAACTATTTTATTGCAACAATCACACAACTAGCAAATCTTTAATATCAGGACTTGAAATGAAGTGACAGGTAGAAACTTAAAAATATTTGGTGAAAAAGACTGATGATTTAAAACAACTCCTTTTATGTAGTATTGCTTTAGAGCATGCCTTTTGGCACTTAATTTGGCTAGTAAACTCAAAAGCACCTTCCATTTAACTTCAAATTTTATTAGAACCAACAGTCAAATATACCAACTACTTATCTTTCTCTCTCTTTTTCTTTTCACAACTTACACTGGCGAGTGATGACATGATCCCGATTCTTTATCACCGTTACACATATACACAAGGTCGCAAGCCTAGTCTCTACCTGGAGAGCAGACATGAATAAAAATTAAAATAGATTCACACAAGTGTCTTACCAGGTCTCACCCTGCTAAGCTATAATGATAAAAATAAAGAGAAGGTAAAATTAATGTGTAGTCACTCTCTCCCGCTTTCACCAGACTTCCTACTAGCAAGTGGTAATGCTATTGAATTTGGCGAGAATTTGATTAATGTACAGTTCCTTATGGAAGGTCACTCGCTGCCATGCAGTGTTGGCTCTTTTGATGTTTTGCTGTCTAAACAACTCTTAACAGACTCATAGAAGTACCACTCTGGTAAGTTGCACTTAATAAGACACAAATTTCAGGCACTAAGAAATAAATATTTTGATAAACCACTGAATCTTTAGTCAAAATAAAGAACTTAAACAAAGAAATAGGTCTATGATTAACATTGACCTGTGCAACCTCAAGTTCTGGTATAAATCTTGGTAAATAAAAGCATGTTAAGCAATACCTTTGTGAATGAACAGGTAAGATCTCTAGCTCACCTCACCTTCATGGAACATATGGCTAAGCACTTGGATGAATAAAACAACAACTTTGGTTCCTCATTCCTTCCAGAAACATACATATTAGTGTTCCAGTCACCAGGGCTTTCACTTGCGATAATGCAGCAAAAAGGGAAGACTCCGTGTCTTGGACACACTTGTTATGTGAATCTTTCCCCTACTGATTTCCATTAACTTCTACCTTACTGTCTGTGACCCTGCCTTACACAGGTGCCTAACTAAAGGTATCACCAATTTACCTAAATCCTAGGGAAACTCTCTTAAAGCAGCCCTGTTCCAAATACTGCTTCTGCTGAATCCCTGGTACAACAAATCATCTGATATTCCATGTAATCAGAATATGCCGAGCAATGACTGTATAAAATTGAAAGAATACTGGAAGTCAATTAATGAATTTTTGCAGGCTCTTTTTACAGATAATTTTTTTTTTTCTCTCTCTTATATTTTTCAACACACCTGTACCTCAAAAGTGTTAAGGTTAAGCTTCCCTTGTTATGGTCTATTCTAGCAGTGGCTAGAAAAAAATAAATAGAATTTTCAGAAATTCCTCCTTAGTTCAATAAAAATAATGAATTTAAAATGTAGTGTATAGTGTAATATAAATAATTGACACAAACACAACAACAAAAAGAAAAAAAACATCTTATATAATATACATTTTATTTGTAAAAAATACAAATTTTTTTTTTTTTTATTTTATTTTAATTTTTTTTTTAATTATTTAATTGATTGTATTTGTAAGTGTGAATTTTTAAATTTTTTTGTTGAATTTTATAATATACCTATTTTTTATAATAATGTTAATAAAATTGTTATTGTATTTCTTATATATTATATTAACAAAAACAATTTTGAAAAAAAAAAGAATATGCCGAGCAGTCCTATCCCTGTCAGTTGGGGATACCACCTGCCAGGCACGCATGGACCTACACACACACACACACACACACACACACACACACACACACACACACACACACACACACACACACACACACATCATATTGGTGCACTGACCTTGGTTAAACCTTCTAAATGTTGACATACACAGCATCGACAGAGCAAATACTGAAACGCATCTAGGCATGCATTGAAGAACAGCCTCAGCACATGCAAAATAAAAAACAGATTAAAGACATTATTTTTGCAGAGGACAACCCTCTTGAATCCCCATATAGAGTGCTGTGAACCCCACACTTCCTAATTATATACACTAATTCAGAGATCATATAATGTTGGGGAAACATATTTCCCAACCCCAATAACTACACAAACATACATGATCAAATATTTTGTCAGTTAAACAGATGTTGACCAAAGCTACAGTTAACAAAATTAAGTACTGCCAAATATGTGTGTATATGACAGTTGGTTATTTCAAATAACCATTTTGACATTGTGTAGGAAAGGTGTCTCTATCCACTGAACTTGCAGTTCATTGAATCCTGCTATGATCAACTCCTGTGTAGTTGGCAACAGCTTACGTATGGGAATTTGCCTTTGGTCAACGTTATAAGACTATGGACTGAGTATATATAAAATAAGGGGATATGGGGCAGAATCCCCACTTCAGTGGGGGTAGTGAAGCTCCCATTATAAAACACTGAGTGAGGGATTTGTCAGTGTAAGGATGTGTAAGAATGTCTCTGGAGGTTATTTATGAATTTTATTATAAGGTGTTTGCTCTAGTCTTCTGAATTTGTGTATGATAGTGTTACATTAAAAGATGTTAGTTGCTAACCAATCAGAAAAAAAAAAGAAAGAAAAAAAAAGTTATTTGGTATTCTACGTACAGCAAAGCAGGTTAAAAAAAAAACACTAAACAAAAAAACAATTCTTCCTACAAGGGATGGTCATACAGTAACTTCACAGTTGCCAAGTATTAAATTAAAACAATCATTTAATCATGGAGAAAAAAATATATATTAAAAAAAACAGATTAAGTTCTTTCATCTTTGTATTGAAAAGGACTTCATTAGAATCACAAAATATTAAGAACACTGTTCTTTTATATGCAAAGCATTAAAAGATCACACAATCACAAAACTAATTAATTAACAAATTAATTTAAACAAGTCATTGACTCAGTTCGGTATTGGTAGACTTCTGCTGTATTGTGTATGTGAGTTTTTGTGTGTGTGTGTGCAGTGCATGCCGACTGGATTTCAACTCAGTACTTCCAAATGTAATCATATATTTATATGTATATAGAAACCCTAGAACACAGAAATCTACATAAATGAAAAAAATCTTAACAACTTTAACAGAGAAACAAAAAAGCAGCATTTCAATGGATGGGTGACACACATTGTATCTCCACAGCCTCACATTTCTAAATATAAAAGTCCAGAACTGTATAAGTTTGAGTACAATGAGAAACTTCTTTAATTATAGTTCTGTGATCTAACTTATTTCAATGGCTATACTTTAACAAAACAAAGATTAGACATTACATACACTATATGCGTATCTTATACATGTATATATATATATATATATATATATATATATATATATATATATATATATATGTATGTGTGTGTGTGTGTGTGTGTGTACATGTATATATATATATATATATATATATATATATATATATATATATATGTGTGTGTGTGTGTGTATATATATACATATGTATACATATATATATATATATATATATATATATATATATATATGTGTGTGTGTGTGTATATATATATATATATATATATATATATGTGTGTGTGTGTGTGTGTGTATATGTATATATGTATACGTACATATATATATATATATATATATATATATATATATATATATATATATATATATATATATATATATATATATATATATATATATATATATACACACACATATATCTATACAAACACACACACATATATATATATATATAGATAGATATAGAAAGATACATACACACACATTCATATGTGCATTCATATATACACTGAGACAAGTTTAATAAGCAGTCAGATAATATGCAGTTTCTCTCTTTCTCAACATACCTCCTCAAATTTTAGCAACATTTCAGGAAAGCTGGCTTTCAAAATCATATAATGGTTCTACAACCAGGACAAAAAATAAGCAGGCTATAAATGCCACATTAGGTTCAGGTAAATCTTTCCACCGATATTATCTAATGTAAATTGCATATGGCTGTTTTAATACAAATAAGTTAATTAGCATGTTATGTATTTTGTCAATTCATGTCATGTGTCATACCACCAGCAAAAAATGTATCTTTTTCAGAAATAAGCTAATATGATGATTAGACAGTGGGCTTCAGAGCCACACCTCTCAGCTGTACGGATTTTCACAGAATGTCCAGATTTTTGCCTCATATTTTTGGTTTGTTTCTCATAAAATTGTAGTTTTCTGGCAAATCACTGGCAAGTCATTCAGGGTTGAAGTCAGAAAATAATGACAGGCATTTAAGTTTCAGACTTCATACCCTTCAGAAAAATCCATGCTAATGCAAATCCTGTTATTCTATCACCTTACCCAGTTTGTAAGAGCAGTCTGTAAAAGGTGCTCCTACTTTTGGGCCTTTATCCCTCGTTATTTATGGCTTTGTCTAGATTTCTCAATCTAAGAGGTTGAGAAGTATGTTCAGAGCTGTGACAGAAGATTTACAAACTTGTTTAATGTTGTCATTTAATTATTTACATACCACACTTCCAAACTGGGGAAAGTCCAATGTGGAAGTCCCATCATGAATGCTTGGGAGAAAAGTATCAACACTGAGAAATTAACATAAAACAGCAAACTAGCAATGAGGAAGATTAAATATAATGCATCATTTAACACACAAAGTAGCATATATCGTGAAGAAAAATCAATAAAACTTCACATGGCTGATTTACTATACAAAGAGAGATCAACTTATAAGGTTACAAGCTATTCTGCAGCAAACATACTGTACATATTCTGGTGCCTTGACCTATACAATAAATTTGCTATGCAAAGACGAATGAAAGTAATACACTGTACAGCCAACTATTTAGTAGAAAATGGCTTGGTCAAAATCTAAGCAATAGCATTGATTGGCCATCAGTGAATGAATGGGGCAGTCATGGTCTAAGTAATACAGTTCCTTTATTTTGTTAAATAATCCGAATATTTGACTGCATGTTTCTCTGTAATTGGTATATTAATTAACATAAGTGCTGCTTATGATAGCCAAAACTACTAGACAGCCTACTCTGCAGAAATGTGCTTTTAACAGCATCAGCTCCTTTATATGGTTAACATGCCAATATTAAATGATTAATCCAACTTCTAAAAGGACACGTGGTTTATACCTTGTTGTTAGCCATAAACAAATGCTGAACCACATAATTAAAAATGTACAAGAGCTGTATTGCTATATTTAAGGTGCAACACTATTACATGCTTGCAAATAAAATACTGAAAAAAATGCTTTTGAGCCTTTGAGTTACTTTCAATTTGACAAGTAGATAAAAAGTGCTTATTTTCCTCATAGTACATGAATCGCTGGCCTAGTGTTTTGTTCTACTAAGCATTATAAGCCTGTTTTTCAAAACATTAAACAAGGCAACAAATCACTCCATACATATAGTAGGCCACCATGCATGGCAACTATAGGTTAACAAAATGACACTTAGCATCCTTTACTGTCAGACAGCAAATTCATGTTACTTGTACAGATGTTATATTTAGCAATACCATGCAAACTACATGAATACTATTTACAAATGTTGCAAAGTGCTACAGAAAAGGCAATATTTCTGAAATTTGTACACATATGAAAACACTGACTTTATGGAACATCATACTCAGCCCACTTCGGGAAACAGACAATAATCTTAGATTTAAAAGAAACTTCCATGCTCACCTCTTAAATACTAAACTATGTCAGTTCTCTGTTCCAACTGGCTGACTAACTACTATCCTATCTATGATTTCTGCCTACATATTCCTCTCTCTTTCTTAATATCAATCAAAACTATTCTATTCAGATTACATTTTATCTAACTTTTCAGGTTCACATCATACACTAATGCCTCCACCTTTACCTACCTCACCAAGATCAAAGCACTATTACTTTGGAACCATCAAATACTGAAAAACTGCTTTTGACATTTACTAATCTGTATTGTAATATTTTTACCTTATCGTAAGATTTGCTTATTATATCAGATATGTTTTATTTTTTATATAAGTTTATGTAATTATGTAGTATTTTACCTGGCACATACTTTGCCTAATTATCATGCTAGCTCAGCTACGATGCACTGTATAATTTTTTTTTCTGTTTGTTATGGAGCTTTTCTCCCCAGGATTCTGGTGAAAAGGGATATTGCAAATGCAATCAATCACTCAACCAACCAACCAACCAACCAATCAGTTCATCAATAAATAAATAAATGCAAGTCTTTTCCGCAATAGCCTTCATTTAATTAGCTTCCATCAGTGACAACACTTGTATCTGTGCAGGGCAAATATTTCTGAGAATATTAGGTATCATAACTTTTTGCAATTTGTCCTGTTTATGAGAAACAACCATGGGACATAAGGATATAATAAAGCAGATAATTTCAAAATGCTAAAAAATAAAAATAAAAATAAAAAATAAATAAATAAAAAAATAAAATAAAAAAAAAAAAGATCTTCAGAAAAGGATGACAATGTTTGTGCAGATTTATTAATGGCTGATTTTTCTGCATTGATAAAATCTATTACATAAAGAACAGTTGAACCAATCCTAAAACCATATGATGGTATAAAGAGTAGAAGGTGCAAGCAAAATTTTAAGATAGTGAATTTAGGAGATAAATTAACTAATAGTCAAGACTTTTTAAAGAAACCCATGATGTAATGAATACAGCCTAGAAGCAGGACTGTAGCTAGGGTGGGGTGAAGGGGTGGCTGCCCCCGGCACATTGGTAATGCAGCTGAGTTGCCAATTAGATAGGAGTGCAGAATTGGAATGTTTTTAAAAGCCATGCTTGGGTGCAAGTAACAGTGTGTGTGTGTGTGTGTGTGTGTGTGTGTGTGTGTGTGTGTGTGTGTGTGTGTGTGTTATTGGATGTATCTACAGCACAGAGCTAGGTTATGCTAGGGGTAGCTCACATGAGTAAGGTAGTCTTACTTGTGTGCTAACCCTAAACTGTGCCCTAACTCAAATCCCAACCTTAACATTAACCATAACTCTGTTCCTAAGACTAAACAAAACAGACACACACATGTAATCCTAATACTACTACATATACACATTCACACTCAGAATACTGAAGCATTTGATATTTCAGAGGTGTTTCAGTAGTCTGATATGGTCACAATTTTTACCTGCAAGAGTATTTTTTAGTATACTGTGTTCTGTCTATTAATATGAAATCCCACAATCAAAACAGCACACTACCTTAGTCAAAGAACAAAAACAAACAATGCAGAATGGATAGCTTCAGATTCATTGTTTGTATTTTTGTTTTCACTGTACAACTGACCCGTCCAAAGGAAAAAATTCAAAATGGCCACATTAATGAATTTCACTTTGGTTGCATATTAGCTCTTCAAAGTCAGTTCAATGACCATTTAAGTGCAATCAAACTAGACAATGGGTCAGTCACTTTTGTCAAAAGACTGCATCCATAAACAACAATTACTTCTTGTTTATTGTGTACTGTACACCAGTGATGTATGATTTTGAACAAATAAAATAACCACAGTCCTATATTTAAAATTCTTTTTAGCAGAAGCATATAATATGCCACTGACACATAAACAAATAAACAATAATGGCCAAAGTAATGCATCTTAGTCTGGTTGCATACTAGCCATCAAAATCTAGATCAATGACTGCTTAAGCATGATCAAACATAACATAAGCCAGTCACTTCCCTCCAAACACTGCCTCATTATACAATTAGTGCCTGTTTATTACATGTTATTTACCACACATATTTTGAGTATGAACCAATTAAATAATCCTATTAATGGCCTCAGTAATGTATCTGTTAAGATACAAGCATCTTTAAAGGCAATCACATTAAGTGACCTCAACTTAGCATCACTCATATGTGCATTAGCCTTGCATAGCCAGTCAGTGAAGGCTTAAACTAATTTGTTTGTTGTTCACTGATTCTGAAATAAGCAAAAGAAAACAAGAAAGTGCTTAGCTTCTCATCAAGTTTTCAGAAGTAACTAAAGGATAGTGGACATACAAAAAAAGTATGTAAATATGAGGGTGTCATCCAGCATCAGCATCAAGTATGGTTGATTTCTACATTTTACATTTTACATGCAACAACATGCATGGAAAGCAAGACGCTTATCTCTAAGCACTACACACATGGAGGCCTGTATATAATTTTCCATCAAGTAAAAGTATTCTTTATGCAACATTATGGTTTAATATTCTGTAAGTGCAATATAAACAAATGGCTAAGAAGCAGGATTACAACCATTATAATGCTTTGTTCTACAAGTAACATTACATCTTTGCTTTTATGAATGAGAAAATAAATGGGTTTGCATGGCAAAAATAAAACAAGTGAAAAAAGACGTGGGGGTGCTATAAGCCAGATCAAATGATTTGGCAGGCTAGGTTATGAATTGTTTTCTTATAAACTTCTACTTAATTGTAGCTTACGTTCACATTTGATTAAGTGAACATAACCCATTACATAATACTTTCTTGCATTTAAAAACAAGACATTTGTTATTTGTTTGTTAAAGTCCTCCTTCAACCATGACAAAGGGAAGAAACAAAAGCAAATATGTAGAAATGAGTACATCTAAAGACTGCAATAAATAAAAAAATAAGCATTTTATACTAGTTTGAGTTTTCTTTCAAAGCCTATTCCATTCTGGATTGCAAAATAAGAGCATATTAACAGCTACAATGCAATGACATGCTACCCATTTATACACCAACTAAACAAAATCTTATGATTACCATTTAGTAACAAATTTAATTCTGAAAATAATCTTTATAACATCCTAATAATGGTAATTTACAACATGGTGCATGCATAAGCATGAAGTTGCTCAATTAATTTAAACACTAAAACTTCCCAAAGATGGGATCCATTGCCTCATATACCTTAGATGTTCTTAATGTTCTTTTTTCCATTTGTAAGCAATGTAAAGTCTAGTAATTACTGAAAGATGCAGAAGCCATGTTTTTGAGCAGCAGATAAGGAGGGATTCTGACTGAGAAGAAGCAATAGCCAAAAAAGTGATTTTTTAGAGGGAATGACCTAACACTCATCTAGTTAACTATATTAGGCTAACTCATACAGGACAGACACAAAAAAAAATATGCGTCTTTCATTAGAATGGATGCAATGACAGAGCCCACAGAGGTGAAATGAAGAAAATCCTTGTCTGAGCTATAGACAGGGGTCCAGTAAGCTGGTGAGGGTAAAGCCAAAGTATTGCATGAAGGGTTTTCAGTAACACCACCTGGTGCTGTAACCGTGCTTCTGAACTGATGATGTTACCGTGAATGCAGTTCTTCACTATTGCTGCATTTGGAACAGTAAGCAAATGGTATATCGGCAAGGCCTTCAACTCCTCCACACTCACCCTGAATTGCAGCCTCTCCCACAACAACTTAGGCAGGTCATAATTATTACCATTAAAGCAGAGGGCAACAGAAGAGTGACACTGCATGTCTCACCAGAAAATACCTCCACATGTTCTTTGCTTGCAAGTAAAATTCTTTGCTTAGATAGCTAAGAGAAGCAAAGACAACACCATTTACTATCTGGTCCAAATGGTGTACAGATGTCATGCCTTTAATGATCCAGTCTTCACTTTAACATGAGATGTTACCCATAGAGACAGCCTGGTTTCCTTCTCAGTAACTTAACAATATGGTCTCATTAGGTCATTTTTATTAACCCTTTCAAGCTCTAAGGTCCAAGGAAATTTTATGTCTGAGTGGTAGAAGCATCGGTTTACTATTAAAGGGTTGAATGGCACTCCTTTGAATGTCGAATAGTCGACAACGGAAGGCCGAAACTGCTAATCGCGAAATCGGAAAAACAATCTAGGAATGGGTTTCAACATGGGTCGAGGTAGGGGAGATGTTTGTAGTTAAGAATAATATGAACACCTACCTCAACCCATGTTAACACCGTTCCTAGATTGATTTTCCGACTTCGACATTCGACATTTACGACCTTCCGGTGTCGACTATACGACATTCGAAGGAGTGCTGTTCGACCCTTTAATAGTAAACTGAAGCATCTCCTGTTAGAACTAGGAGTAAGCAGAGGTTTGCAAAATAATCCCTGAAGACTAACTGTACTTCGGTCTTGTCTGTTATTGTCCCAAAGGGAAACTCTACACCATACTTCATACTTTAGACAACACTACATCACGCATTTTAAGGCCTCAAAGAAAGTTGATATGGTGTAACAGCACCCTATGTGTGGTAGAAAGTTCTTACACCACCATATGGCTCTGCATGAAGTACTACCTAAGATCTTAGCCTCTAACTGTGTCCATGCCTATTTAAGGTCTGCTTGTACTAAAATATAGTATCGGATGGTCATAACTGTTGCCATTCTACCAACAACTACATGAAACTAGCACTCTTACATGCCTTTAAAATGAAAATTTGGTCAGGAATTACTCATCTCTTCTTCTCTTATATAACTTGCCTTAATAGTTTCCTTATCTTCAATAGTCATAGTCAGTTAGGAGGTAGGGATATGGTGAAAATATAATATAGTTTAGGAAGGGATATACTTTTCAATGGGGACATTCTGCCCCAACAGGTGAGGTTAACTTTGTGTCCAATGCGCATGCTGGCTGTGGTTGGTGGATCTTGGTACAGTCTTATACAGGGAGAAGCACTATCTAAAATGAAGATTCCAGGCTTTTCCTTCTGTAATTGAGGACATCTCTGTTTTTGCAATGTTTAACTTCAAACCTGAATGAAAATGAACCTCCCCTAGAATGGAAATAATATGTGGAAGATCAGCTTCTAACTGTTCCGTGACTATTAACTAGTCACCTTCATTAATAATTACTCTGAGTTCCTGCACCATAACTTCCCAGCAGTATTAGGGTTACTTGGTACTTATTAATTTAAACTTGGATTCAGTAGCTGTAACTAAAGGGCTAGGGACAATGAACATCTTTGACATGTGTCCCTGAAAAGAGAAAATATTCACAAGAGAGCTTTACAAAGGGTCATTTCTGCCTTCATCAAGGGTGAGAGAAAACCAATGCAGTTACAAGAAGTAGTTATGGGAGACTCTTCATTGCTGCATATATAAGAGCAATTTACATAAATGGTCTGTGCTGATCTACCTTTAGTGATGCCTGCCTGAAATGGGTGGATTGAATTAGATAGGGATTTACACAATTAATTGGCAAGTATTTTTGCAAATAGTTTTGACTTAGTTTCTGTAAGAGATATTAGGCAGTAGTTCTATAAGTTTGAAGGGTCTTTCCCTCTTTAGAGAAGGCTATAATTCTTGACACTCTGAGACATAACAAGATAATCCACCTTAAGAATTGTATTAACTAAAGAGTTTGGTTGGGCTACTAACCACCTTTTCAAGAACTTGCCATCTAGACAAAAGGCTTTAAACTGAGATGCTGCCAAAGAGATAGCCAGATTTTTTTCCTCAGTAATTTAATGATTTAGTCTCATTAAGTCTTGTTTACTAGCCAATGGAAGCCTTAAGGGGCAAGGAAAGCCATTTCTGAGTAGCAGAAGCCTCCCCTGTTGGGACTGAGTCTGAGTAAAGATTTGCAAGGTAATTCCTGAAGGCTAGATTTATAACTCACATGTCTATTAGTTATGCACTACTGGCACAGATGTAGAATATGCTATGCTTACTTTGCCTCTTTTTCATGCAGAAAATGAGCAACTTCCCAAATGTATCTGACATGGCACAATATTATAAGATAGCGCTTTTTAGGTGAAGCACTGTTACTGCTTTCAGAGCAGTATAAAGCTATTTATTTATTTGCAGTTTGTTTGCCAGGATAGTCCATTGGGCCAAGAAGACTCCATTTTCAATGGAGTCCCAGGTAGAAAACTTCAATAAAGACTTTATACAACATAAGACAAAGCAGCTCCATAAAAATATTATACAATGCAAACAAATCATAGCCATTAAGTAGAACAGCAAGACAGGTGAAGGAATAGTTTAAAAGAGAAAAACATTCCAGTTTACAGTAGAACTTTAAAGAAGAACATTATTAAAACATTAGTAACATTCACAAATACAATTGATTAGACAATGGAAATATAATAGCAGAGGCAAGGATTTTTTTATCTGAGTTGTAGTAGGCTAGGTGATAAGGAAGAGTTTAGTGTGGAAGTAAGAACGTAGGGTAAAGTAAGGTGTGGTAGAGTAAGAGTAGGGAGGTAGAGAGAAAGGTAGCTAAGAGGTGGTGTAGCTGCAGTATGATGAATGAGAAGAGAGAGTGAGGAAGAGAGATGAAACAGGGCATAGTGGAGAGGGGAGCTATGCGGCGAGAGATCAAGAAAGTTCCCAGAGGTACATGAGATGGAAATGAAGCAAGGTCTAGGGGAAAGTGAGGTAGAGAAAACAAGGTATAATGCAGAGGGGAGTTGTGGCATGAGAGCAGGAACATTCCTAGAGGGATGAGAGATGGGAATGAAGCGAGGTCTCACAGGTACTGTGGTTATGGATGGGATGAATAAGAGGTGGCAAAGAGTTCCAAAGGCATGCAAGAGAGAAGGATAGTAGAAGTTTGCCTAATGGGCGGGCAGCCTAGCACAGTTCAATTAGATTCTGGTTATTAGATCTGAGGAGCCTGTTGGGTAGATGCACTTTGAGAGAGGAGGCAAGGGAGGGGCAGAGAGAGGGATTGAAGATAAGTTTGTGAGCATGAATGAGCCGAATATAGATAAGATGATTGGGCAGTTCTAACCAATTTAGTTTGTGTAGGGCATTGCAGTGATCGGTGGTGGATTTGTAGCCAGTAGCAAACTTTGACATTTTGTTGTAACAGGAAGAAGGTTTTGTCTTTAAAGAAGATTGAAGGTTAGTAAGAAGTGGGGCACCATATAAGATGGAAGGGATGAGGTATGTTGTAGTGAGAACAAACTTAGTGGAGGGAGTGAGGTAGCAGTTGTGGTGGTAAAGCATACCAAGTTTCTGGTGGGTTTTCTTGACATTAGCAAGTAGGTGGGTGTTGAACTTAAACTGTTCGTCAATGAGGAGACTTAGAAGTTTGGCATGGGATACTACCTTGAGATAGGTATTGTTTAGGCTAATAATTGAGAATGAGTTCTTGTCTATAATGGTGTTTTTTGAAAGAGTAAATATCACAGGTTTTGTTTTTGATGCGTTGAGTGCTAGGTGGTTATCTAACATCCAGCGCTCTGTAGAAGAGAAGGCATCTTGGATTATTTTTAGACATCCGAGGTGGTGGTGGCACATCCGAGGTGGTGGTGGCAGTACAGATTGTCAAGCTGTCTGCATATTGTACGTGTTTAGCATTAGGGGTACTCTGGTGGAAGTCATTTATGAAAATATTGAAGAGTAGGGGTCCTAATATAGAACCGTGGTGTACACCTGTAGGGGTATTAAGGAAGGAGGAAGTGGCTTTTTTCCATTTGACAGTTTGTTGCCTGTTGGAGAGGTAACTAGAGAACCCGTTTATAGAAGAGAAGGAAAATTTAAGATTAGAGAGTTTGGATAGGAGAAGGTTGTGTGAGACAGTATTGAAGGACTTGGATAAGTCCAGAAGGCGGGTAGACACTACAGAGCCAGAATCACGGTCTTGATTGATGGTTTCAAGGAAGGAGAGGAGAGCGGTAGTTGTACTGTGGCCAGGTCTGAATCAGTGTTGTGTGTGGGTAAGCAGGTGATTATCTATGGGGTAGAGTAGAAGATGTAGATAGATTAATTTTTCTAGGAATATAGGATAAGATGGTTTTAGGTCGGAAGTTGGGAATATTGTTACTGCTGCCCTCTTTATGAAGGGGAATGAAAAAGGACTTTTTCCAGAGTTGGGGAACATAGCCTTCTTGGATTGACCAGTTTAATAGAATGGAGATAGGAAAAGCTATGGCTTCAGCAGCTATTTTTAGGAACTGTGAGGGGAGGTTATTGGGGGTGTTAGAACATGATTTCAGTTTCAGGAGGAGTTTTTTTATGGTAGCGGTAGATGTGAGTTTGATGGAGAAGGGAGGGGTTTGGGAGGATGTAATGTTAGAGGAGGAAGAGACAGGAGACGATGAAGGTCAAATGTTGTTAGGGAAGGATGTAGTCAGTTTGGCTATGGAATCAATAAAGAAGGCATTAAATTGGGTGGCTAAGGCCAGGTCAGAGGCATTTGGATCAGGGCAGGGTGTGTATTTTTAGCCGGGATTGAGGTTCCAGAACTTTTTTTGGTTAGTCTTGTGGTTATTTTGAAGTATGGAGAAGTAGAATTTATGGTCAGATATAATCAGTTTTTTAACCTTGTTGCAAGGTAGTTTATATTCATTTAGGGTAGTGGGAGTTTTACTTTTCTGGTAGCAATTCCAGGCTTTATCTCGGAGACATATGATGGAAGTAGTTTCTTTGGTTAACAATGGGACAGCGTTAAGTTTAATATTTTTGGTTCTGAAGAGAGCAAAGCTATTTAACAGATTTAAGAATGTAGCATTGAAGTATGTAACTGCATTATCTAGGGGAGGGTTTTTAGAAGGCTTCAGTTTGTATACTTTAGGAAGTTAGAGAAGGTATCAAGGTTGAAGTTTATTAGAGAAAGTACAGTTTTGTACCTACCATAAATGTAGATGTTCGAGTGTCTTCACTGCTGCAGTCATTACGCTTGGGTTATCCTGCCATCAGGCAGGCCAGCAGTCGGCCTGAGTTCCAAAGTCTTGGTCCGGCATCAGTTGCTGTCACCTCTTCCCGGACGTCAGAGCGCCAGGGGTATATAAGAAGCAGCCGACACCATTTTCTTCAGTTTTTCTTGCCCCAGATGTCAGGTGCCCCCAAAAATGGTAGGCAATACATATTGCTAGTAAAACATACAAAAAAGGTAAAAATAAAACCTTCAATAAACAGCAAATACACCACATAGGTAGTATAGGTTAGTCCCAGATAAGGAAGAGGGGCTGGCGGGTGGGTAACCTGGAATGCAGCAGTGAAGACACTTGAACATCTACATTTATGGTAGGTACAAAACTGTACTATGTTCATCGTGTTTCACTGCTGCAGTCATTATACTTGGGTTGAATCCCAAAGCTGAGTTTGGGTGGCTGGTTCTACAGAGGATTTGGTGTGGTTATGAGGCCCTGCAGCACTGCAGTGGCAAAGCCAGCTCTGGATCTAGAATAAAGATGCAAATGGTAATGCTTGGTAAAAGTTTGCACTGAACTCGAAGTTGCAGCTTCCAAGATATCTTTGGTAGGTACTCTTCTAAGGCAGGCAGTAGAAGTGGCAGTTGCCCTGGTGGAATGTGGTCTAATATTACTAGGTACAGGTTTCCCATGTTGTGTGTAGCAGAACCGGACACAGTGTCATATCCACTTTGAAATGGTCTGCTTTGAAATAGCCTTTCCCTGTGATCCTGCAGCATACGATACGAACAATTGTTCAGATTTTCTGAAAGCTTTTGTTTTGTCCACGTAGAAGCGCAATTGCCTGTGAATGTCCAAGGAATGTAGAAGTCTCTCCCCTTTATTCTGGGTAAAATGTTGGCAAGTGAATAGTTTGGTTAAGAGCCACACTGGATACCACCTTAGGCATAAAAGTAGGGTTTGTTCTTAAAGAAACCCTGTCTTGGTGGAAAATGATAAAAGGCTCCACTGCCATTAGTGCCTGCAGTTCTGAGACTCTTCATGCTGAGGTTATTGCCAGAAGCAGAGCAGTTTTCCATGATATATATTTTAACTCTGCTGAATTGGCTGGTTCAAAAGGAGGCAAAGTGAGCTTTTCCAAGACGAAATTGAGGTCCTAAGTTGGTATTGGTGCTCTCCGGGGAGGTCTTATGTTTTTAGCCCCTCTAAGGTACTGCTTTAGCAATGGGTGAGAGAAAATAGGGGGATCTGTGTTGTAATGAACTGAGATGGCAGAAGAGTGAATCTTAATGGACGAGAAGGATAGTCCTTTGTCCAGCATCTCAGTCAAGTATTGTAGTATCTGAGGAATGTTAGGGACCAGAGGATCAAGGTTTTGAGCCTGGTTCCAGGCACAGAATTTCTTCCACTTTTCTGAGTAAGATTTCCTGATGCTAGGCCTCCTGGCCTCCAAAATGACATCCATAACAGCTTTAGAGAGAGAAGTCTGTTTGGCTAATGAATCTGCCATGCAGCCAGGTTTAAGGTTTTGAGCTGACTGTGCAGTATCGGATTGTTTTGCTGAGTTAGAAGGTGTGGAATTTGAGGCAAAATCCAAGGTGGGCCTTGAGCTAAGTTCTTTAAGATTGGGTACCAATGCTGGTGTGGCCAGTCTGGAGCAATCAGAATCATCTGTGGTTTTTCTTTTAGGAGTACCTTTGTAAGGAGAGGCAGAGGTGGGAAGGCATAAACATTTAGGCTTTTTCAGCTGAACGAAAGAGCATCCACTTTCCATGCTTGTGTGTGATAAGTCCTTGTGCAGAATTTTTGTAGTTGGTAATTCAGTGGCGAGTCAAAAAGATCTATATCCAGGCACCCCCATGTTTGCATTATCATGCTGAAGACTTGTGGATTTAGTTTCCACTCGTGAGGATCCATGATGTTTCTGCTTAAGTCATCTGCAAGAGTGTTTTTCTTTTCGGGCAGGAATTGTGCTTGCAGATGAACTTGGTAGGTTAGAGCTGTATTCCACAAGGTCATGGCTTGTCTGCATAGGGGGTAAGAATGAGTGCCCCCTTGTTTGTTTATGTACCACATTACAGTGGTGTTGTCTGTCTTTAATAGTAATTGTCCTGGATGCAGAAGATCCTTGAAAGCTGTAAGGGCATTTTGTACAGCCAACATCTCTTTTTGATTGATGTGAAGATGCATTTAGTCTGTGGTCCATTTGCCCTGAATACATTTTCCTGCCATGTGTGCTCCCCAGGTGTAATCCGAGGTGTCTGTTGTTAAAGTCTGCCTGGCTGTGGGAAGAGTGAAAGGCTGATCTTTGTTGAGGTGACATGCCTGTGCCCACCATCGAAACTCCTGTTGTAGGCAGGGAATTAGTGGTGTTACTGTCTCCAAGCTGTGAGAATGCTGAGACCAAACACTTTTTAGGTACCATTGTAATTTCCTCACATGCAGTCTTGCATATGGAATTAGTAGTATGCATGATGCCATGAATCCCAAGGCCTGCAGAATTTTTCTTGCAGGGAGTTGGGACTTTGTTGCCATCAATTGAAAATACTGAGTCAGTTGTCCTTGTTTGGCTGGCATGAGATAAGCCATATGGGCCATTATAGTTAAGCTGGTACCCAGGAATATTATCTCTTGTGAGGGCACTAGTTTTGATTTCATTTCATTTACTGTGTACCCTAGGCAACTTAACAATCTTTTTACGAATGCCAGATGCTGTAGAAGAATGTCCTTGCTCTCTGCTTGAATCAGGCAGTCATCCAGATATGGATATATTTGAATTCCTTTTTGTCTTCAAAATGCAATTACTGGTGCCAGGCACTTGGTAAAGACCCTGGGCACAGTAGATAAGCCAAAGGGCAGTGCAGAGAATTGGTAGTGCATTGCACCAGCTATGAATCTGAGGTATCTTCTGCAATTTTGTCTGACAGGGACATGCAGGTATGCCTTTTTGAGGTCCAAAGTAACAAGCCAAGCTTTCCTGCCCAACATGGGAAGGAGCTGTTGCAGTGTCAGCATTTTGAATTTTGGAACATCCAGGTAAGTATTTAGAGTGGAAATGTCCAGAATGGGTCTCCAGGATTTGTCCTTTTTGGATACCAGGAAGAGTCTTGAGTAAAATCATTGTCCTTTTTCCTGCTGTGGTACTTTTTGAATAGATCTCATGTCCATGAGAGCTGTAATTTGTTTTTTTGCCTCTGCCCATTGATTTTGTGGCAGGTCTGGCATTCCTTTTAGCCTTGGAAAAGTGTCAAAGTGGAACCTATAACCCTGAGACACAATATTCAGCACCCATTTGTCTTGGGTGATTGCTTGCCAGTTTTGTGAAAAAAGTGCTAGTTTCCCCGCTAAGGGAGCTTCCAAAAGGGAAGAATTTGGCATTGGAAGGGGGAAGTCATTGGGACTGTTTCCTGTAAGGTTGTGACTTATCCTCACCTTGTTTTGGGTTTGAAGTACCACATTGTCATGGTCTGTAAGAGCCTTGTGGCTGAGATCTGCCTCTTGGGCGTCTGTATCTGCCTCTTTGTGGCCTGTCTGACACTGGAAAGGACCAATTCTTTGTTGGCCAATTTCTGCTGAAAAGTGGTGGCTGTACCTGTAAGAAATCCTTCACTGTTTGCATAGATTTTGCCTTATCCTCCATTTTCTTTAATACCTCTTCTGCCTTAATACTAAATAAATTATCTTGTTGCAAAGGAGCATCCAATAATTTTGCTTTAACATGATCTGGTAAACTTTGTTCTTTTAACCAAGCATGTCTTCAAATCACAGATCCTGTAACTGCTGCTCTACAAGAAGCTTCTAATGAATCAAAACCACATTGCAAAGTATGCTTTCCCACTTGTTCAGCTGCATGCAATAAATCCTGCATTTCCTTATAGTCAGGTTGTTCTGCATTTGTACTCATTTTCTGTTTTAATTGAGACAGTAAGTATTGTTGATATTTAAGCATGTGAAACTGGCAATTTAGAGCCCTCACTGCTAAAGTTGCAGAGGTGTAAACTGTCTTTCCCCATCTGTCTAATGCTCTAGAGTCCCTATCTGAGGGAACTGGATTCTTAGCCGTGGAAGCCTTAACCCCTTTGGGACCCTGGGAAATAGTTTCTGGATCAGCAACAGGGCTTTTATAAAGAAATTTGTGAGAGTCAGGGACTCTGTAGTACCTGTCTGGCTTGACTGGAGCTGGGGGTAAAGAATCAGGGTTTAAACTAGATTCAGAGAACACATCATCCACAATGTCCAACACTGGCGGGATAGCAAGGGGCCTATGTTGAGGCAGCAAAAGAAAGTCTCTGAGCCTTTTCTTGGATTCAGAGTAATCCTGGCCCTCCCAATGGAAATGCTCCCTCATGGTATATAAAGTTTCCCCAAAAGAGTAATCCTCAGGAGGAGAGGCTGAAGGAATTGATTCTTCAGCATCAGAATCCTCATAGGGGGGTAAAGAATATCCCTGGTCTGAAGAGGAATCAGAATATATTCAAACCTGGTCAGAGGAATCATACTCTGTATCCTGCCTAGGCCTTTTATCAGGAGGGGAGAAAAGCTCCACAGTGTGTTTATGACATACAATAATAAATATGATCACATACGGTATGTGAGAAGTTAGTAAAAAAAGTAGACAATAATTAAAAAAAATTAGATTACAAAAACAATTTGATGTTAGCACAGTATTAATAGGCTACATTACTAGCATGAGCATAGTAAACTAGGATGATTAACATTGCATACAGCTTATAGAGGTAAGTTGAGTAATCCATGTATGGAAGAGGGAAAAGAGCTAGAGGGGATGAGGATGACAGACTAGTCGGGCTTTGAGCAAGGGCAGAGCCAGTGATTATTTGGGTGTGATTTGAGGGCAGTTTTGAAATGACTGCAGCAGGGTAGGGTAGTTATGGCAGGGGAGAGGTTGTACCAAAGTTTGGATATGGTGCAGGAAAATAGAGCTTCTCCTGATGTGTTTTTGGCTTTGGTGATTTGGAGAACTTTCTTGTTGCTGGAGGTTAAAGGTCAGGAGGACTGGTAAGCTTGGAGAAGTCTCTGAAGTGATGGGATATTGAGGGGGTGGTTTACATGTTTGTGAGCAAAGGAGAGTTGGTTCAAGTGTAGTAGTTGTGGGAGTTCGAGCCAGCCTACCTCTCTAAGGGGGTCACAGTGGTGTCGGCGGTAGGATGCTTCAGTGGCAAATTTTGCAGTTTTATTGTAGCATGTCTCAAATTTGCTTAGGTCTGACTGCTTTAGGTTTGTTAGTATGGTAGATACATAGCGCAAGGTGGAGATTAGTTGAGAGCTGGCTATAGAGACTTTAGCTGATTTGGTGAGGAATTGGGTGTTTCTATATAATGCACCAAGTTTTTTGTGAACTTTTTTATTGTAAGGGATATGTGGGTGTCAAACCTGAGATTGTTGTCAATCTCCACACCAAGTAGTTTGGTGTGGGTTGTCGGAGAGATGGTGGTATTGTCTATGGCAAGAATATTGAAGTTGGGGGAGCTTGGGGTAGATTTGGTGGGTTGAAAGATGAGGAGTTTGGTCTTACTAGGATTAAGTAGGAGCTGGGCATTGGTTAGCCTGTTTTCTACAGATGAGAACGACTCCTGTGTGATTTGTTGGAGTTCTGTTAAAGTGGGGCAGAGCAGATGAGGGAGGAGTGATCTGCGTACTGTATGAGAGAAGCCTGTTTGGTAGCAGTATGTAGGTTGTTGGTGAAGAGGGAGAATAGTAAAGAGCGGAGGATTGATCCTTGTGGGACTCAGAGTAACTGGGAGGCAAGGGGATACATTATTCTCCCAGACAACTGCTTGTTGGTGGCCGTGTAGATAGCTGTAGAACCAGTAGGTGGTTGCCTTGGAGAAAGAGAGGTTGGAGAGTGCAAAGAGTAGAAGTTTGTGAGATACAATGTCTAATGCCTTAGAAAGATCCAGGAATACAAATGAGGAGAAGAGGCCATTGTTTCTGTGTTGTTGGATAGTGTTGGTAAAGAAGAGCAAAGCCGTAGTAGTGCTGTGATGTGGTCGGAAGCCATGTTGGGTGTTTGAGAGGAGATTATTGGATAGGAGGTAGTTAGACATCTGAGCGTTGATACATTTTTTAAGTATCTTGGAGAGGGGGAAAGGATGGCAATGGGGCGGTAGTTGGAGAGGTCGGTGGAGGGACCACCCTTGTGGAGGGGGATGATGCGGAACAATTTCCACAGTGAGGGAGCA
The DNA here is from genome assembly GCF_019279795.1 of Protopterus annectens. Classification (NCBI taxonomy): domain Eukaryota; kingdom Metazoa; phylum Chordata; order Ceratodontiformes; family Protopteridae; genus Protopterus; species Protopterus annectens. Next base: position 1,940,891,624 of record NC_056739.1, on the reverse strand, counting down.
TATGACTCACTTATGGAACCATTGATTAATATGAAAATCGGATAAGCTAGGGCATCCACAGCTATTTTTAGGTATTAGGGAGGTTTTCAGCCACTAGTTTGGTGGGTTTAAGTTTTGTTAGAAGTTTTTTTATGTAGGAGGTGGGTACTGAGGAGAAGTGGAAGGAACGGGTGGTGAGTTGGGGTTAGGGGTGGGTGGAACAGATGTATAGAAATGTTGTTTGGTTAGGGTTAGAATGGTTTCAGTGAAGTGTTTGTTGAAGGAGTCAGCTATACTGCAAGAAGAGGGAGGGATGGATGGTCGGGGGGGGGTACCTACTTTTCCTGGGCGGAGGATAGAGTTAAATGTGGACCAGAATTGCTTGGGGTTGTGGTGGGTAGCATTTAGGAAAGACTGATAGTAGAGGGATTTATCTATTTTTATTTGTTTTTTTACCTTGTTACACAGTTCAAGGAAGGATTGCCTATCTGAGCGTTCTTTTGTTAGGTGCCAGTGTTCCCAGGCTTTATCCCTGGTTTTCATTAGGTTCCTGGTGTATATTTGTAGCCAGGGGAAGCACTTAGTTTTGACTTTGGCATTTCTGAGGGGGGCATGGGTGTTCAGGATGTTGTGGAAGGTACTATTAAATTAGTGGAAGGCTTCGTCTAGGTTGAGGTATTTTAGTGATGACCAGTTAAGTTTCTGGATGGAGGAGATAAAAGAGTGGGGATTGAAACTGGTTTTGTTTCAAATTTGTCTGTGGGTAATGGGCTTGGTAGTATTTATGTGATGTTTTAGTAGGAAGGTAGGGGAATGGTCACTGAGGTAGTCAGGTAGATAGCCTGCTAGGCAAGATTTGGAATTTTTATTAACTAAGATCCAATCTAGAATGGTGTGATTATTAGGGTTTTTGTTGATCCGGGTGGGGGATTGGATTCGTTGTGAGAACCTGCAGAGATTTAGGCGGAGGGCAGGGTGGTTGTTTTTACAAGATAGCCAGTTGATGTTAAAGTCACCAAGGATGAAAGTCTCTTGGGGTAGGGTAAGTTTTGCCCAGCTCAGAAGGTTTTCTAGGGGAGGTATATTTTGCCCTGGTGGGAAATAGCATCAAATGAAGTTAATTGTTTTGTTTGGGTTAATTTTGAGATTGGCATAAAGGATTTCCTCATTGGAAAACTGGGGGGCTGACTTGCTAAGCTTTTGGACATTGAGGTGGTGTTTATACATTAGTGCAACACCACCTCCTTTCCTGGATAGTCTGTCCACTCATAGGATGTTGTATCCAGGTGGGAGTATTTCCTCATTTCTGATATGAGGTTTGAGCCAGGTTTCAGTTAGGATGAGGATGTCTAGGGAATACAAGTTTATGTGGGCAAGCAGGTCTTGGATTTTTGCTACAGATGATATTTAGAGACATAATGAAGAGGTCAGAAGGCTTTTTGTTGGTTGTAATTTGGGTGATGGGGGAATTTTTTGGAAGAGGGGTTTGGGAGGGGTTATTGATGATAGGACCAGGGTTTGGGTGGATGTCTCCACTGAGGGCTAGTTTTGAGAGGGCGTTAAGAATGTGCTTTATATAAGAGGTGAAGGCCCTGTCATATTTGAGGGATATACTGCGTTTAGGTGTGGTGGGAGTTTGGTATTTGGGAAGGTGTGTTGGGTAGAGGTATTTAGTGTTAGGGGTGGTGTAGTTATAGAGTGAGTGTTTGAGGGAGCTTGATGAGAATGTACAGTGAAAATGGTTGGGAGTTGTTACTGTGGAGTCCTGGTAGGATGTAATGTAGGCTAGAAGTATGCAGGTAAGTTGGGTGATTATATTAGGCAGTGGCATGACTGTGTTAGCTTTTCTAAAGTATTGGGAAGATAAGTGGGGTAGTATGGGGAGGGACGAATTAGATGGTTTGGTTTAATTGGTGGAAAGTTATGGGAGTGGTTTTTGTTACAAGAATAAATGTAGAGGTACTGGGGGCAGGGAAGGGTGCAAAGTGAATGTAGCAAATGGAGCGGAGCTTTAAACCCCAGGCTAAGGACTGCAGGGTAAGTGTGAAAGTCTGTACAACTCTTTAGTGCTACCTTTCAAAATGTTTAGTTGTACAGTCAATTGTAATAATTTTAGCCATTAGCCTGATCGAGTGTTTGCTTCCCTGAAGTTAGAAAGGATAGTAATACATACACTTTTATTTTCTTTAGGTGTTGTTATTCCCTTTTCATGGAGATAAATTATACAGAGCAGGTTCCCAAGCTTGCTATCTGCGGGTCTTTAGTGGGCAGGGATCAAGTTAGCCAAGCAGGGAAACTGTGGAGGAGAGAACAGAGTACCAGAAGTTAGGCTTGAGATATGAAAGAGTTCAGCAATGAAGCAATGCAGTACATGTTAAACACTAGGTAGTAACCTTCAACGATGGCACGCCCATTTACGCATGTCTTTCGAATGCCACTCGACCGCGGGGAGGACATGCAGACTCCACACAGAAGGCGCACCAGCTGAGAATCGAACAGGAGAACCTCTTGCTATGAGGCGACAACGCTACCACTGCACCACCGCAGCTTCCGTGAAAGGTAAAAATATAGACCAGATATTCTAACTTTTGAGGCAATAAAAGGTAACTGACTCACATCTACACTGATGAATAGGGCCACAGTGATACCACACAATCATTACCTCTTCTCAGGGAAATAGTGAGATAAAATGAAAGTAGTCAGGGTGCTGTGCCTCTTAGGGAAACCACACTTCCCATGACAGCATACAACAAAAACTGCTAGCCCCTTAGAGAAACCACAATTGTTATTGTCAGCCAAGTGAGAAATAAGCTGTCCATTCCTAAAGGAAGCCATTCTACTTATAAGCAGCCAAGTGAGACTTAAACACTTCTCAAGCTACCACCTCATGGCATCCTGACACTGAGGCAGGAGCTACCTTGGTCAGAAACTTGATTCAGCAGTAGATGGAGAAATGTGTGATAACAGCATGACTGTTATTGACATCTGATGGCTAAGGTGAAAATGTGATGCAGTGAAGTAGAGAAAAAGGATATGAAAGCAAATATAAAGTTGTAATAAAAGCTCTCTGTTGCTGTCCATGGTTAGCAAGTCTTTTTAACAGGCGGTTATTATTTATTAGCGAGTGGGGAAACTTTACATCAGCACCCTGACTGAAAACAAATGTTCTCCAGAAGGGTATTTATGTAAAAGTAATGCCCAATGAAAAATGAGTCCATCGCTTCACAGTAGCAATTAAAGCTGCCTGAGCAGTGAAATCCAAAAAAAATTCCTTTAACTTGGAAAAATTTATACTAACCTGCAGGTTTAGAAACCACTGGCAGGCTAGTACTTGGTCATTGCTTAAGTTGTCTGACATCGGAATGGGAGTGGCTGGTTACAATGTATGTTTATCTGCATAAGGGCATGTCTTGGGAATGGGACAGCTGCTTAAGCAAGTATGTGTGCATAACAGCAAAGTGCATCTCTTGATATGGGTGGTGAGAGGAGAGGAAACTTTTATCACATATCCTGTCAGTTGTGCATTAAAAATAGTTTTGACATTAGTTCTTTTTCTTTAGGCTTTTCCCTGTTAGGGGTAGCCACAGCGGAACTCCAGTCTGCTAATGATTGGCAGTAGATTTTTACGATGCCATGGTTCCAGCTCGATGCCCAACCTTCAACGATGGCACGCCCATTTACGCATGTCTTTCGAATGCCACTCGACCATGGGGAGGACATGCAGACTCCACACAGAAGGCGCACCAGCTGAGAATCGAACGGGAGAACCTCTTGCTGTGAGGCGACAATGCTACCACTGCACCACCGCAGCTTCCCTGAAAGGTAAAAATATAGACCAGATATTCTAACTTTTGAGGCAATAAAAGGTAACTGACTCACATCTACACTGATGAATAGGGCCACAGTGATACCACACAATCATTACCTCTTCTCAGGGAAATAGTGAGATAAAATGAAAGTAGTCAGGGTGCTGTGCCTCTTAGGGAAACCACACTTCCCATGACAGCATACAACAAAAACTGCTAGCTCCTTAGAGAAACCACAATTGTTATTGTCAGCCAAGTGAGAAATAAGCTGTCCATTCCTAAAGGAAGCCATTCTACTTATAAGCAGCCAAGTGAGACTTAAACACTTCTCAAGCTACCACCTCATGGCATCCTGACACTGAGGCAGGAGCTACCTTGGTCAGAAACTTGATTCAGCAGTAGATGGAGAAATGTGTGATAACAGCATGACTGTTATTGACATCTGATGGCTAAGGTGAAAATGTGATGCAGTGAAGTAGAGAAAAAGGATATGAAAGCAAATATAAAGTTGTAATAAAAGCTCTCTGTTGCTGTCCATGGTTAGCAAGTCTTTTTAACAGGCGGTTATTATTTATTAGCGAGTGGGGAAACTTTACATCAGCACCCTGACTGGAAAACAAATGTTCTCCAGAAGGGTATTTATGTAAAAGTAATGCCCAATGAAAAATGAGTCCATCGCTTCACAGTAGCAATTAAAGCTGCCGTGGAGCTCAGACAGAAAAAACCTAATGGCCGCCATTATTTTATGCTTGCTAAGCAGTGCTTCTGCTGTTTATACTCACTAAGCAGTGCATTTGCTGTTTAGCGAGTGTAAAAAAAATAATAAACAGAAAAAAGTGTATGTATGTGTATGTATCTATATGAGTGAGTTTATGTTTCTGTCTGCATGTGTGAGTGAATGTGTGCATGAACACAGAACAGACCGTGTGTGTATATGTATGTGTGTATGAAAGCTGAAGAGACTGTGTATGTGTGTATGAGAGAAAGAGAGTGAACAGTGAGAATGATCAAGCCATAATTTTACACTCACTAAGAAGCACTTTTCCTGTTTAGTGAGTGTAAGGTAAAAAAAGAAAAGAAACTTAAAATAACAAAGCGCGTCTGTGTGTGTCTGTCTGTGAGTGAGAGTGTATGCGTGAATGAAAGCAGAAGGCACTGTGTAAGTGAGAGACAGAGAGTGAAGAGTGATAGCAATCCCTGGCAGCAGCAGCAGTTAAGTGGCCTGCATACCTCTTGACATACCTCTCAACTGTACACATTTTTGCAGGATGTCCAGATTTTTCCTCATATTTTTGGTCTGTTCCTCATAAAATTTGGGTTTTCTGGTTAATCTCTGGCAAAGCATTGAGAACTGATGCCAGAAAATAATGACAGCCATTTGAATTTCAGACTTCATTCCCATCAGAAAATGCATGCTAATGCAAAACCTGTTATTCTTATCAACCTTCTATGTTTACAAAAGCAATATTTAAAAATTGTCCACATTTTTGGGCCTTTTCCCTCATTATTTTTGGCTTTCTTTTTTTAAACACCTTTACTGAATTATCAATTATGACATAGTCAAATTTACATTTATATAAACGTAATCAACATGTATTAACAAATTAACATTTACAAACATTATACTACACACATTTTGCTATATATCATATAATCTAGGCAACATTACATAAAATATTCAGTTCCTGCCCCCTTTTTTTAAACAAGAAACATCCTTATTAAACCAACACTTATGACATAAGCAATCATGCATTTATATAAATGAAAACATGCCACCCCGATACAGTCTTAGTTTGCAAGCATTTTACATCACAGACTATACTCACTCCCAGTTGCAAACATTATACATCACTTATAATCTAGCCAATCATTTTCAGTCAAAGGTAAAATAAATAAAAATAAAATAAACATTACATAGCTCAATTAAGTCCTGCCTTCTTTTAAACCTAATTCTTCCATTGTATGCATTGTCCCCACAATTCCTATTTTTTACTATGTTTGTTCCTATCCTTTTCTAAAGATCTCACTTCCAGTTGTTTTATCTCTATTACTATATTCACTACTTCTAATATAGTTGGTTTAAATTTTGATTTCCATTTTCTTGTAATTGCTTTTTAAGCAGCCACCATAATTAGACAAACCAAGGCCTTACCACGTGTAGGCAATTCCGAGTCTGTATCATAGCTCAGAAAACCATCTCCCTCATCACACCAATCCACCCACCTAGCATCTCTGACAGTGCAGGGAATCCTTAAAGTCCACCAACCCACCGTGCTCCCAGAAAATATATTCTCAAGTACCTCTTTCTTTCCCGTCACCCCTCCAATGTTTGCTGTCTACCTGAGGAAAAATTCTCGGGAGTCTTCTTGGGGTATAAAAATATCTATCTAAACATTTCCAATCAAAAATCCTAAATCTTCTAGATTTTCTTGCATATTAGGCAATATATACATCTATCCTCCCACTTTTTCTTTGTGAATTGCTTATCCAGTCTCTCTTCCTAGTCCTTTCTAACTCCATCTGATTGATTCTTATAGTTATTATGCAATATTTTATATGCTCTACTAATTGCTCTTTCATTAATGGCAGCTTCTGTTCTAGATTCTACTAAAAACTCTACCAGTGCTGTTTTTTTTCATAGGTTCATAGATTAGTACTAGGCTAACTGCCCATGCAAGCTATTTTTAAGCCTAACCAATTATCCCCTGTGAGATTCAAACCCTGTACCTTGCACTTGTAAGGCAAACACCTTAACCACTAGGCCACCCCCCCAACCCAACCAATTTATGACCCTCTATTTCTTTTCTCTTTGCCTATACTCTAATATCAGTTCTTTGTCAAGATTCCTTGTTCTAAGAGGTTGAGAGGTATGCCCCTTGACCTCTTAACTCACCATATGTTTTTATATATATTTTTTGGTGTAAAATCCTTCCTCCAACACCATTAATATATACTACAGCAAGTGTGAAACATTTGGTGGAAGAACTACTTTACATCAAAAATATATAGAAAAAATAATAACACACTTAAAAAAAAAATAATAAGTAAGTAAAACACAATTTTACAGAGAGTAAACTGAAGAACTTATTGCAAAAAAGAAGAAAAAAAAGAAATGGAAATAAAACTTCTTTTACCAGGCAAGACAGAGAAAGCAGAACTAGTGTTGAGCGCATTCGCACTTAATTTGTAGTAAGAACTTCTTCAGAAAAACTTTGTAATGAAAAATATGCAGTTGTAAGGTCAATAAATACTGTTTTTGGTATAATAAAAACCATCAATAAGAAACAGACGTGTCCCTGTTACACAAGAAAATACAAACTGCTACCTATGTATGAATGTAAGCAAAAGTAATAGAAATATAAAGCCAATCGAGCAGGTGAAGGCCAAATTCCCACAAACCCTAAACAAGTTAGCAAAATAGAGATCAAAGGCAGGAAAGTAGCTCAGGGATCACCTAAGTCAATGCACTGCATTGATATTAAGTGTTTCATTAAGCCCTGGGAAATAGTTAACATTTAGAAGTAACTGCCACTTCAGTTCACATACTTCTAACAGAGTATCAATGTCCCCACAGAAAACATCAACCTCTTCCAACACTATGAATTTAAATTTTCTGAACCCTGTGCAGTACAAACTGTGTTTATTTAATCCATTTTTCAAGTCCTTGTTACTGATAAGATGTGTTCTTTTATTCTGTTGGAAAGTTTCCGAGAAGTTTTACCTATGTAGAAATAACTACAAGCATCACATACCCCTGCATAAACAGTATTCGAGCTGCATCAATCAAAATATCTGTGGTGAATAACTGTAAAACTGCAATGCTGGAAAACAAAGACTGCACTTTTGTGAATGTAATTTCAGATAATACAAGAGTGGGAGGGAAAAATGTCTGGTGTTCTATCAGCATTTACTGTTTATTCAAACAAAAAGGTTCATCTCAGTGTTCAAAAGAAACGAGTAGGGAATTCATTCTTTTGTCAGAGAAAGCAGGTGCATCTCCCAGAATTGCCACAACATCCCTACTGCTTCTAATAATTTAATTCCTGGAAATAATGTCTCATTGGTTTAAGGTCAAAACAAACAGGAAGTGGGAAGCTAAGGGTATGTTCCAAGTTGCAGCCTTGATAGGTTACAGAGGGGATTGATTCATAGTATTATTCGGATTGGGTGTTCGAGGGCCTTGGTCCAAAATTGCTTGTTGGTTAGATGTTTTCTATAAACAATGCATAGGTATTGGTCTGAATTTGGTCCACCATGATTCACTAACTTCAGTGAAAATTCTGTCAATTAGAGGCTTCGGGTAATTTTTATTTATTTATTTACAGTTGTTGACTGGATGTAGGTCCATTTTCAGCGAAGGCCTGGGAAGAAAAGCTCCACAGTTAAATATACAGACAGTTACATTGGATTTACATAGCGATTAACAATTTGATTAACATAGCAGTTAATTACAAACATAGTTACAGATGAAGAACATAGTACATCAGTAGACAACTAGAATCTTTATCTGTGAAGTACATAACAGACATTAACAATTGTTACAATAAGAAGTTCCAGCTGCATAATAAGTAGTAGGCTTATGAGCATCCGAGCTTGCTATAATCAAGGTAGTTAGTGGGGTAGAAAGAAAGGTAGTGATTGGATGGGGTGGGTGATATTAGAGTGGGATTTGCAAGGGCATAGCCAGCATGTTTTTAGGTGTGCTTTTAGTACAGTTTTGAAGTGGGTGCATGATGGTATGGAGGTAATTGTGGGTGGGAGGGAGTTCCATAATTTGCTATGGTGCAAGAGAATAGTGCTTCACAGAAGAGTTATTGGCTTTAGTGATCTCCAAGTGATTTTTGTTGCTGGATCTTAGTGGTCTGGTGTGCGATAGGGTTGGAGTAGATTCTGGAGGGATGGGACATTTAGTGGATGGTTTACTAGTTTGTGGGCGAGTGAGAGTTCTGTTCATAAACAAGCTGATCAGGAAATGGCTTTCTTTGTAGAAATTATCCTCATTGCTAATAATGCTGGAATATCTAATGAACTGCCCCAAAGCAATATTTCTCTTCATCAAAAATGGGTGCTGACTGTTGAAATCTAAAAAATTATTACGGCACACTTCCGGAAAATATAGGGATCCCAACACAATGAGTTAGTGTCAAGAGTGATTTCCATGTCCAGGAATTGTACCATAGAGCTACAGCCTCAGATTCTGAAATTGAGAAATGGAATGCTGTGGGAAAAGGAGTCAATGAAAGAGTCCAGGTCTTGCTGTGAACTTTGCCACACAAAAAATATATCATCAATATAACGTCTCTGTAGCCTGGTATGTTGAAACCCAGGTAGATGAACAAGTGTGTTCGTCTCCCACGCACTAAGGACAAGATTGGCATATGCAGGGGCCATTTTTGAGCCCATTGCCACTCCCTTTATCTGCTGATAAATAACGCCATTAAAGTGGAAAAAGTTTCCCTGAAGCACCTTAGAAATCAAAGCACAAATAGTGTCAATCCTATCATTGGCAAAAGCAGACTGTTTAACCAGAAATTATCTTAAATATTCCAGTCCCTCAGTATGTGGAATGTTTGTATAGAAGGATTCAATATCTAGCATAAATAACATCCTGTCAGCTGTAGTAGGTTGATGAAGAAATAGATCATTTAAAA
>NC_056739.1:1940862188-1940877188 GCF_019279795.1 Protopterus annectens | reverse complement strand
TGGTGAGTTTGGGTGTATAGAAAGATGATACAAGATGTAAAGGAGGGTAGGCTTATGATGGCGTTGGTTGTTGGGCAAAAGAAGAATTGGTGTACACTGGAAAGTTACAGTCTGGGTGGGCTCCTAAAGATGTTAAAAAGTCAACCATGGAAGAGATCGTAATGAACTTAAAGGCAGAGTATAAAAATACTGCAAAGAAACTAAAATATCCTGCAGACAGTGAAAGAATGCTGAGCAGCAGATCTTGTACATAGGAGACACTGAGGAAAAAGTAAAAGCTAGGAGGTGTACGTAAGTGAAGAATCAGCTTATGAGTAGGGACATCTGGTGAGTGTGGCTAAGACAGGAGACAAATATGATTGGGTTCTAATGCTTACTACCTTAGTACAGTATCTCCCTCAGAAACAAGATAGTGTAAACTTCAGGGAAAGGAAGTCATTAACCAGCATTAAGTATACTTGGTAGATGGACATTTTCAGAAAGAACGGGAATACAAAATAATGCAATAAACCTAGTGTTATTTGTAGAGAAAAGTGGTGCAAGCCTTAGCAGAATGATATACTAGCAGCACTTATATGAGAAAGAAGTTTATAAAGCATAAAGCATTCTACACAAGCAATGTAGAGGGTTATGATTCGGTCTCCAATTGTAACTACATTATTATGTGCTAGAGACGTGGATGCAAAGGCGTTCATCTTGAGAGTGAAGCTTGAGAGGTGAATGTTGACCTCCATGTCAAGCATATCTGTCAACTGTCCAGATTTTCACAGAATGTCCAGATTTTTCCCTCATATTTTTGGTCTGTTCCTCATAAAATTTTGGTTTTCTGGGAAATTACTGGCAAATTATTGATAGGTGAAGTCAGAAAATAATATGTGTTTTAGTCTCAAACTTTATACCCTTCAGAAGATTCATGCTAATGCAAAACTTGATATTTTATCAACTTTCTAAGTTTATAAGAGCAATATTTAAAAATTCTCCCTATTTTTGGGCCTCTGCCCCCCCATTATTTATGGCTATGTCCAGATTTCTTGCTCTAAGAGGTTGAGAGGTGTGATGTTGAGAACACATAATAATGGGTTATGATTGGTGAGACCCAATCATAACTCTGTAGTGCACGGAGTCCTTTATACTCCATGCCATATCAGCTACAAAAGGAAAAGAAAACACAATGTTTTTTACTGAGTTTGAAAACCAGTAAAGCACTTAGTGAGTATTGCCACATAGACACCAAGTAAGGAAAAAGTCAAGAGAGTTTTTAAATACTGCTATAATTAAAAAGAAAGGTTACTTACACACTAATAGGTTCATAGGTTCATAGGCAGGTACTAGGCTATCTGCCCGAAGGCATGTATAAGCCTAGCCAGAATGTGTTGGCTTTCGCCACCCCCTTAGATTAGTTCCCTGTGCCTCTGTCCAGCAGAGCCATGGAATTGATCCCAGAGGTAAACATTCTGTTTCCCATTCACTTGTCAAGATTTCTTGTGAAGAGTGTTAGCAAGGAGCTCTGCCTAATGTAGATTGGGATCTTGTTCCAAAGCATGGGGAAGTCTCTGGGACAGGAATCTATCCCTCCAGCATGTCCTAATTATTGTTGTGGTGAGGTTTAGATCCCTAGAACGTATGGCTCGCGGGGATAAGTTTTTCTTTAGGTGGAGGATGTCCATCAATTCTGGGTTGGACATGGCCTTGTATAACAGGCAGAGATCACCTCTGAGTAGGCGGTATGCAACCGAGTATAGCTGTAATTTCTTCAGTAGAGCTGTATAGGGCATCTGTTTGAGGCCAGTGATCCTCTTGGTGAGGAACTTCTGTGGCCTTTCCAGCTGTTGCAGGTGTCTTGTAAGGTACATCCCAAATGGGGCGTTGTACTCTATGATGGGTCTGATAAGTGGAGGGGCACAATGACCTCTTTTGATCTGGATCGAACCCTTTTGTGATTAGGTGGGCCACATAGAAGGATTTTCCTAGCCACTTTGGCAATGTGATTATCAAAGGTGAGATTACTATCTACATGGGTCCCCAGATCCCTTATTACGTCTTCCGTATTTAGGGGACTACCACCTATGTGGTAGTTTGTGGGTACTTTGTTTTTTCCAAAGGGGATGACTATGCACTTTTTGGCATTTAGCTTGAGGCCATGATTTTGACACCAGGTATCCGTCTCAGTGAGACCCTTTTGGAGGATGTCTGTGTCAGCCAGAGAGTCAATTATAGCCCCTAGTTTGCAGTCATCTGTGAACTTGGTCAGCCATAGTCCTCCTGTGCTTGCCTGTACCTCTGAGAAATATATGCCGAACAGGAGGGGTCCTAGGACTGAGCCCTGGGGAACTCCACTTGTAACCGATTTAGAGTCGGAACTAGCACCCGCAACTCTCACCATGTGGGTTCTGTCCGTGAGCCAGTTGGCAACCCATCTTGTGACATAGGGGTTCATGTTCAGGCTGGTGAGCTTGTCTAGAATACCAGAATGAGGAATGGTGTCAAAGGCCTTTGCGAGGTCTAGGTAGGCTGTGTGTACCACCTTTCCTTCATCTATAGCCTTGGTAACTGTCTCAAAGAAGTCCACCAGGTTTAGGAGGCATGATCTGCCCTTAAAGCTGAACTGGGTAGGGTCCAGTAGTTGGAGGTTCCCAATGTCTCTGTTAATGAGTTCCATGATGATGCGCTCCATAGCCTTGCAGACCAAGCTAGTCAGGCTTATAGTGCAATAGTTCCTGGGGTCTGTTGTGGCTCCACCTTTGTGGAGTGGAATAACTGCTGCTGTGCACCACTCTATCGGTACGTAGCCTGTGGAGAGGCTGAGTTTGAACAGTGTGTTTAGGTGAGTTGTTAGTTCGTCTTTGAGCTCGTGTAGGATGTAGCCTGGGACACCATCCGGTCTCATTGATGCTGTGTTTTTGGCTTTGGAGAGGGCTGTTTTAACCTGAGTGTCTGTGATTTCAGGGACTCTACATTCTTTTGGTATGGTTATGGGCCCTCTTGGGGGTGAGAGGTGGGTGAAGTTTGCGCTGAACCTGTCTGCCAGGATGTTGGCTATATCAGTCAGTTCAGTGTATTTTCTGCCATTCTGCACTAACTCTGAGCAGATCTGCGCATTGCCACATAGATTCTTGACATAGCTAAAGAATGCCTTGTGGTTATCTTTGGAGTCCTTGGTAATTTTTCTTTCAAAGCTCACCTTGGATGATTTTAAGAGGGATCGTAGTTTCTTGCTGATATTGATCAGGGATGTTTTCCCTTCTTGGGATTTTACTCTTTTCTGTACTAGTTTCCTCCTTCTATTGTATAGCTTGTTTATAGCAGGAGTCCACCAGACTGGTTTCCTTTTCTTGGAGGAGTAAGTCCTGGTTTTGCTTGGGATGGCATGATCCATGCATTCTTGTAGGTGCCCATAGAATGCATTAGTAAAGGATTTTGCAGCTTGGACAGCGTTGTCGTTCAGCATGGGGGCTTTGAAACTTTCCACCTCGGTCTTAATTAACGTGAAGTTTGCTTTTGAAAAGTTTTTCACAGTGGTTTTCTTGTCCAGGGGTGGGGGCGGAATGTGGATATCCAAAGTGATTTGTTTATGGTCAGATCTAACCAGCAAGGGGTTGACCTCCGTTGTGGAACACCGGTCACCCATGTTGGTGATGACCAGGTCCAATATGTTGTCACCTCTGGTGGGAGTGTTAACCAGTTGAACCAGGGCATTTGAGTTTATAAACTCTAGGAAATGTTGGGCAAGGTAGTTAGTACTTGAGTAGTTCTCCCAGTTAATGTTTGGGTAATTGAAATCCCCCAATATTAGGGTGTTTGGTAGCAACTTTATGTTTCCCAGTGTTTCCAGAAACGCGGAATGGGGTTCGTGGGACATGGTGGGTGATCTGTAGCAAGCTACAGTTTGAATTGCAGTTTTGCCCATTGTTAGTTGCACGTGGATGATCTCTGAAGTATCGTGCTGTGCCACTAACCTGGAGGTGTGGGTATCCTTGATGAATATGGATACGCCCCCACCTTTTGTATTTCGGTTTGGGTTCTGTGGCCGAAATGTATGGTATGAGTTGTAGCCTGGTAGTGCTGGGTTGCTCTCTGGAGCCTTAAACCACGTTTCTGTTACTGCACATATATCAATTTTCTCCATACTGAGGAGTACTTCAAGTGCGTGCATTTTGAGGTTCAGACTTCTGGCATTGAGTAGCATTACCCTCAGTTTTTTGTTACTTGTGCTATTTACGGCGGTAGGTTTGTCTTTTGAGCCTTGCCTAAAAAAGGCACTATGGGGGTGGCAAGAGCCTTGGCCAGTATTCAAAAGCCTAAGGGTGATAGGTGCAAGCCGTCTCTAGTGAAGCAGCGTGGCTTGTCGAGCATGTCATCCCAGGCGGACAGACACTGGATCTCCTTTGAATGACACCAGAAACTTAGCCAATTGTTGAAATTGAGAATTTTTTCTTTATACCGTGGTATCATTCTTGGTGAGGGCAGGATGCTACTCAGGGTCAGGGTCATACCGCCATGGGCTACGTGATCAGAGAGCTCTTACATGTCTCTTTTCATGTAGTCCAGAGAGGTACAACTCAGGTCATTCACACCAACATGGACAATGACAGAGTCATATTTCTACTTGTTCTGTAGTGACCAGAGTGCTTGTGTTATGTGGTGGATCCTGGCACCCAACAGGCAGCTAACAGTAACCTACTCCTTATTCAGCTTAGTGAGTGGGACGTCAGTCTGAAAACTTCAGTGGACATAGGAGGAAAGATATTCAGGGACCAAAGGAACATCCCTTCCCTTACAACCAACTGTCACAGGATTTAGTGTGTGTGAAAATTATTACATGCCTCTGAAATTGCTGTTAAGGTCACAATAGCGTATAAAAGGTTTATCTTTTTTTTTCCATTTTGGTGTGTAATCACAGTAGTCCATGCACTGCAAAACATTCAACATTGAAAGAGTGCTAATGTTTTACAGGATATAGCAAAGAGTAAATATAAATGTGTTGTAAGTCTCCTGCAGGTACAATAAAGCTACACTTGTTAGGCTACAGAAATATGCAAAATGCTCCAGCAGCTATGAGTACTGGCTATGATACCCAAAGCATCTTATAACATAACACAGTACTCTCAAACTAAGGTAATACACAGCTACTTGATACTAAACTTGTAACATTTCATTAAAAGAAACAAAAAATAGCTCTACTGGCCAAACCAAACAGGCAAGACATTTTGATGTTTTACCTTTTTTTCACTAACAGCTCACACTAATGAAGTATTTGCATAGGTCTTCAGATTATACATGAACATGTAGATAGGCAGTCCAAAGTACAAAATATACTCAGGAAACTGTGTTTTTATCAACTCAGTGTGGCAGAAAGAAAACTCCGATACAGTGGCCTTATTAAGAAGACATATCTGTTACAGAAGATTCTGGTGTGGTATGGGGAGGGGCATAGTTTCGAATATCTGCTGTAGATAAGGAGGGGTCTTATTAGTCTGTAATGAGTATTAGTCAAAGAGCTAAATAATAGCAAGTGAAAGCAATCCAAACCTTCAGATAAAACCTTTCAAAAACCACTCCCTGTCATGGCAGTGTCTGCTTGAAAATATTCTGTAATGTATATCCTGTTGCATTAAAACTTCCTTGCCTGTCACACTGAGCAGTCAGTTAGGAAACAGTAGTTAGGAAAAGATATGCCAACGGCAGAAATGAGAATGTTGAACCACACTGTATGACATAATACAATCTTTAATGGACCACTTATTGGCCTGGATCCAAAAATATGATAAAGCCTGTCGCTGAATCAAGAAACTGAGAAAGGGGATCAGATTTGGGGCAACATATTGGAGGGGGTCTGTCCATTTTATTTAATTAATTAATTAATTAATTAATTAATTAATTAATGTATATAATTGTATGCAGTAAACTAAGACTACATATTTTCATGTAAAAAGATATCTATCTATATATACACAATTGTATTTTAGCATTTAACAATGGAATATGAAATAATCAAAGGCAGTGACAACCAGATTTAGGGTCTACTCTGAAAGCTGAACTGTCATAATACTGACTCACAAAACAATGAACATTATTACCAAAATTATTAAATTATAAAGATACACAACCTCATTTTTAGCAAAACCTAGTAACACAAATCCTGAATGCAGTACTATTACCACCACAATGTGCCAAATGAAGTAATAAATACTATTTGCTGTATCTCCATTGCAGAGTATGCATCCATCATGCAAACACACTTCAGATAAGCCATGACTGAGATAATGCTGCTGGCAAAACTATCTATAAACCGATGTTAATGTCACTTATTAATTCTTAAAATATACTTATTTATATTAGCAGAAAACTTCATAGCCTGCTACAATGATTACACACTGATGAACTAGAAGGGAAAAGTAAACCATTAAAAAGATAGCCAAATAATAAAATGTTCTGTAGGAGACAGCCCCTCCTGCACTTGTTACATATGCGTTCTTCCTCAGACATCACACTAAACAGTAGAGATAACATTACATGTTACACAAGCAGTAGTACCCCTTTCTTCAAACTAGTACACTCTCTGAGTTAAAAAAATTAATAGTAAGGGTGCAACCCTTTCCCCCATAAAATTCTACATTTGCTTACTTCTTTTTTTTTTTGTTACCGAGCAAAACCACTAGGCACAGCTGAAAGCACTGCGAAAGAATAGGCAAAAAGAGAATGACAGACTCAAGCCCAAGACTCTAAGCTAATGCGGGTTAGTAAATCATGGCTTTAATAAACATGCTTTTTGTTTATTGCAGTGCAAATATATTACATTATTTATACAGGATTGAGTGCTTTGTGTTAATTTGCACTGTATATTATCTAAATGGCATTGTACAATTCTACTTTGTATCTGTCTTTATGTCATACCTCTCAACCTCCTAGTGCAAGACAGCAGTTTAGCTAACGTAGGGCAAAAGGGGTAATCAATCCAGGCTCTGTCTTGTCTAGGGTACAATTCCATGATTTCATATTTAAAAAAAAAATATTTTTTAATTAAATATCTTTTCCCCCTTAAAGAAATTGCAACGTGAATTGCAACATGTACATCCAAATTGAAGTCTAACAGATTACTGCAAGCCTGCTACCCCCACTTATATCATCTTGCTTGGACACTGCCCCCAAAAACCTGTGATTGGCTGAGCAGATAGAGAGGTTCAACTGCAGTACAATAAAGTCTGTCTCTTTATTTATATCTTTGTCGCTCACATCAAGTTGAGGGATATCCTGTTTTGGGTATCAAAACTGCTCACTGTAGGTGCATTTTATGTGTAGGGAGGGAGACACAGCAGACAAAAAAAAAACAAGTCTCTGAGATAAGTAGGGTGACTTACTAGTATGCTTGTTGTGCAGACATGGACAAACTACTGAGGGTATAGTTGAGGAATGTTAAATTTTGGTGCTTGTGTATACCTGGACATACTACTGAAGGTGTTGTTTGGGGAAATTTTTCATTTTGGAGTCAGTGGCATGCTTGTATATATATATATATATATATATATATATATATATATATATATATATATATATATATATATGGATAAACTACTGAAGAGGACATTGGTGGACATGTGTCATTTTGGTGCTTGTGCACACAAACTTGTACAGACTACTAAAGGGGTCATTACGTGGAGGAAATAGGTTTTATATTGGTGCTTCTGCATGCACATGTGGACAGACTACTGAAGGGGTCATTACTTGGGGGAAATATGTTTCATTTTAGTGCTAGTGTGTACATACTTGGACAAACTACTGAAAGGGTCATTACTTGGGGGAAATATGTTTCATTCTGGTACTTGTTTGTACATAAATGGACAGACTACTGAATAAGTTGTTGCTTGGGGGAAATATCGTTCATTTTGGTGCTTGTGCTGCTTGGGGGAAATATCTTTCATTTTGGTGCTTGTGCATACATACTTGAACAAACCACTGAAGGGGTCATTGGCGGAAATGTTTCATTCTTGGTGGTTGTGCATAGTTGGAGATACTACTAAAGGAGTTGTTTGGTGGAATGTTTCATTTTAGTGCTTATGCATACATACATACTTGGACAGGCTACTGAAGGAGTCTGTAATTCTCCCCCTAAGGGACAGTAATGAAGAAGAATGAATCCTCAATACTGACACTGGAGAGGAACATTAATGACAAAAACAGATACACACAGTATTTTCAGATGTAGCTCTCTGCATCAAGCACAGTTCCACTTAAAAGCACAAAGGGACCACACTCAGTGAGGGGGCTGGATTTCTCTCTCTCTCTCTCTCTCTTCCTCTGCCTCTCTCCAGTGCCCCAGTGAGACTCTCCACTGGCACAGCTGTAGAGTTGAGTCCTCAGCTGAGTGTCCAAGCCAAGTCTACCAGCACCCTCTCTGTGAAACCATTATTCTGTATCTGCTCCAAGCAGCTGACACACACACACACACACACACACACACACACACACACACACACACACACACACACACACCTGTGAAAGGCTGTCACAAATTTACTAGCTATACCCCCTTTGCCTAGACTATAAGGTAGTTACTGCCGCCAGACACTCCAAAGCCAGCTACTCTAAGGCTTTTACAAGAGTGCCCAATTATACTGAGTGAAATTAATACTAATATAAATGGTAATGTTTTGACCAATGCAGTAAGGCTTTCAGGAGTGGCCACAGTGTCACTGAATAAATATAAGTAGTCTCAAAGGTTAAAATATTCTCTAAAGGACCAGCCACAATGAAATGTTTAAATATATTTAATAATAAATAATAAAAGAAAATGTAAATACTAAATATCTATTCACAATAAATACCAGAATTTCAATCACATGAAATATTAAAATAACACAGATGAACAGATTTGCACAGACAAGAAAAACAATACTCAACTGATCTCACTATATTTTCCTGAATGATCTAAAGAATTCCAATTTTCTAGTCACTTACTAAAGCAAGGCAAGAAGAAGTAGGTAACAGAACCTTCTATATCAGGTTTCAAAAACAGAATACTATGAGACTTCAGTCTCGTCTAGTATTAAAACATAATTTTTGTTAATTTTTGTGATGGATTACAGAATGACATCACATACATCTGGTCATCTGACTTCTAGTTCCCATGCTACCCCCCCCCAACAAATGAACCAGAATCTCACACATATGTGTCAATAATAATACACACACACACACACACACACACACACACACACACACACACACACACACACACACACACACACACATAGAGCTTTACTAAGATCTGTTGCAGCTTCTGGAAGTTATAAATTAATAAAACGCTTCCACTCTTCCAACAGGTGCTAATAAACCATTCTCTGGCACAGACATTTCTTCTCTAGCTGCAGTCAGAACTATGAGATACAATCTTTATGGCCTAAATTAAGTAATTTAATTTCTTACAATTTTTCAAAGTTAGCTGGACTGAGACCAACCGCTTCTCTTCCGGTATCCTCTATTAACATATCAACATTTCCTCAGTTACAACAGTACAGACTGATATAAATGTATATTTCTTTTCTCTTCAGCAGGACACACTGTTAGTACATTTTTACCACAAGCAGCTTTACAAATACATTTTTCAACACCAGCATCTGTACAAATCAGTTTGATATACAAATAACATATCATTCTTTACAAACTTCCAGCTGGATGTGCTGAGATTTGTTACACAGCCACTGCCCTACTTCTTCTGGCATAGCTGGAAATACTTCACATTGTCATAGTGTCCCTTTGTGGAAATATTTCATGTAGGTGTCATTTAAGTGTTGTGCATACACTGACAGACAACTGAAAGGGTCTCTTGGGGAAATATTTCATTTTAGTGCTTGTGTGTATTAGGACATACTACTGAAAGGGTCACTTAGGGAAATGTTTCATTTTGTAGTCAGTAAAGTACATACTACTGAAGGGGTTGCTAGAGGAAATGATTCACTTTGGAGTCAGTCAAGTGCTTGAGCAAATATGGACAAACTACTGAAAGGATCCTTGGGGGAAATGTTTCATTTTAGAGCCTGTGCATACATACTTGAACAGACTACTGAAGGAGTTGCTTGGGGAAATGTTTCATTTTGACATCATTTGAGTGCTTGTGCACACATGGACAGATAGACAGACAACTGAAGCGGTTGGTTGGAGAAATGTTCCAATTTGGTGCTTGTGTGTTACTATGACATACCACTGAAGGGATCACTTGGGGAAATGTTTCATTTTGTCGCTTGTGCATAATTAGACATAGTACTGAAAGGGTCACTTAGGGAAATGTTTCATTTTGTATTCAGTCAAGTGCTCATACATATTTGGACATGCTACTGAAGGGATCATTTGAGGAAATGTTTCATTTTGGAGCTAGACATTGTACTAGTTTAGACATGGACAAACTACTAAAGGGACCTTTAGGGGAAATGTTTCACTTTGGTGTCAATCAAGTGTGTGTGCATACATAGACAAACTACTAAAGGGATCCAGGCCATTTAGTGAAAGAAAGCAAACAATGCAGCTATATTATTTGATAAGTAGCAATGCAGCAAAGCCAAGCATCATTTTAATGTATATTATCCTTAACTTTAAGACAAGGATATGTTAAGCCCTTCCACTATTACTATATCTCAAAGAAAATTAAACCTTTTGATGATCAGGCTCACTGAACTTGAAGTGTTTTTGAGGGGGGGGTGGGCAGGCTCCCCCACCTCTCCACTGTTGGGCTGAGCAGTGTCAGGGGGCATACCTCTCAATTTCTTAGCATGAGAAATGTGTACAATGCCTACAATAATGGGATCAAAGTCCCAAATATAGGGATATATTTTAAACATTGTTCTTATAATGTTTAAACTTAGTTGCCAGAATAACAGAATTTCTATCAGTATGCATTTTATTAAGAAAATAATGTCTGAAACATAAATACATGTCATTATTTAACAAGTTCTGTCTTCACTGATTTGCCAGAAAACCACGCAAGTTATAAGGTGAAAATCTGGACATTCTGCAAAAATCTGGACAGCTGAGAAGTATGGTCAAGGGCCATTGCTAAGTATTCAGCACTCGTTGCTTAATACTCTGAAAATCTGTTTGCTGCCTTGGTGAACTAAGGAGAAAAATCAATCAAAACTGGCTTTGTCCAATCAAAGTTAGGCCTCGTTGTACTCTGTATTCTTAATAGGCTTCTTGAAGTCTAAATTGGAGTACCTTGAAATAATCACAACAACTGTAAATTTGCAAAATAACAAATTGTGCTTCCCAAATCATTACAATTTATGTCTGAGCCACAGATTTGTGTATTGCTTTAGAAACATTTCTTGTTCATTTGGTGTTTAAGCAGCTGAAGAGTATCATAAAATGGGATAGGTATATGTAAAGCAGTATACAAATAGTTATTGGATTTGATATTTAGGATTATTACTTTTATTGATAATTAGCATACAAATTGGGTATATAACTATCATTGTTTGTTTTGTGGAGTAACAAAAGTATCGTGTGTGAGTCAGTGTCTGTGTGTGTGTGTGTGTGTTTGTGTGTGTAAGTTCAGAGGTTAGTGGGACATTTTAAACTTAGCAATATTTCCAATCCCAAAGGTTAGAATCAAACCCTGTACCATGTGCGTATGAGAAACCCAGTTTGACTCATACTGTCAGAAGCAATTTAACAGACTATTTTTTGCTTTTTCCAATTTTTCTTTTTTGTTTTTTTTCTATGGTTTACTTGCTTAAGTATTGCGTTCATCTTTATTTGTTACATTTGGGATAATTTTATAACTGAAATAAGGCACTCTGAGGTACAGCCTATATTGCCTAGTAGAGCACACACCTTTTGCTAAACAGTAAACACACTCATTAAGTATCTCGTACCTTATTATACCACTGGGGTATCCTGTAGAAAGACACTAAACACCACATTGTTGTGTAGATGATCCATTGTTCACTTTACTAGCACTAACTATTAAAATATTGCACTATCGATATGATGTAATTTTCAGGTACAAATGATGTCGCAGTGCACAACTAAACACATTTTTTTTTGTTAAGTATACATACATATATAAAATCTATTGAAGGGCCAGGATGTATATTTTAGCTGCTTCTCCCTTGGGTCATCATTTTTCTGTGCCACAGCCACTGTTAGTTCACGTTTTTCTGTGTTGCTGCTCATACTTGCCACGTTATTAATATAATTTGTTATACTGTTTTGGGCATTTGGACTGTACTTGAAAAGAGATGTGGATTGTGCTGAATTCTGCTTTATTTTTAATACGTGTGTAGTTTCTTTAAATTGCTAAAGTTGTGTTGTGTTTGGTTTTGCATCACATGACAGTTAAAATGATTAATTCTGAAAACAAGTTAAACTTTAATAAAACTTCCTGTTTGAACATGCTTTTGAGCCTCTTGGTGTCTTATATTTTTGTGCAAAGTTGTTGTCAAGGCAATTTTCCCACCCAAGTTCAACTTTTTTTTTTTTTTTTTTTTGCTTTGGGAGGAGAACACCAACATGAGGGTCTTGCTTTGGGGGGGGGCAAAGTCTCAAATATAGGGACAGACTTTAAATATTGCTCTTATAACTTTAGAAAGCTGATAGGATAACAGGTGTGTTGGCATGCATTTTCTGAATAATATGAATTCTAAAATTGAAATCTTTGTCATTATTTAGTGACTTCAGTCCTCATTTTTTTCCAGAAGACATTTTATGAGGAACAGACTGAAAATATGAGGCAAAAATCTGGACATTCTGTGAAAAAAACAGTTGAGAGGTACGCTTGATATTTCAAGGTAGATTTCACTTGTTCACTCTAAATAACAAAAACAAACATAATTTTAAATGAAGCCAGTGAACCTAACTAGTTAGCAACCTCAGATACACAAAATAATAACAAGTTTATTTCTTTGGTCCTACCACATTTAATAATAAAAGAGAAAGTATTCTCCTGACCAGGTAACTTATTCTTTCACAATAACATATGCTAACAATTCTCATTTTATTTTAGAAGCAAAATATCTTGATTATACTATGTCAAAAGGGCAACCGTAACTAAAATCAATTTAACTGAAGCAAACAGCTATGCATATCATATGAAAAGTTGGAAATAAACAACATTATCTCATGCCACTCTGCCTGAATCTTTTGTTTTAATATTTTGTTGCAGTTAATCTTAAGTACAAGATGATAATTTAGAACAGAAAGCAATTGTTTCCCAACAGCAACCTTATCTCTTATGAATGTAGCAGTGTATGATATTGCTATTCAACTGGCAGAAACAAAAATGTTTTTGAAATGATAAGAAAGTAGCCTTGTCTGTTTCTAATTATGTTGTTTGAAAAATAAGCGGTATAGTTTGTTCATTTTTTACAATGCCAGTGTGGAGTAATTGTTAAATCCAGGTCTATATCATATGAGCGAATCGCACAAATTGCGAACACTCATAATATCGAACGTACCAGACCTTGAAGTGCTTTTTCTGAGATCACGGTACAGTGAAGAATGGGATGTTTGCCCTTTCTTCACTGTAGTGCGATCTCGGATCGGATATTTAGCGGGGGGTGTGGGGGGTGCAGCCTCTCACAATAGGAAGTTCGAGGTTTGGTACGTTCGATATTATGAGCGTTCGCAATTTGTGCGATTCGCTCATAAGATATAGACCTGTTAAATTCTTATATATGTTATTATACACAGTAACTATTCAAGTGAGGTAACTGACTCACCTGCAAGGATCAGCAATCACACAGGTGAGTCGGGTGGGGTACGCCTGTTACTGAAAGGCTTGTGGGATAATATATGACTTTATTTCTGTGGAAGGTTTGTAAGGCAGATTTTTTTGGTACTAGTCTGGGGTAAGTGGCTTGCATCAATTATAAGGAATTGCATGGGTCAGAAGATCGAAGTTTCAAAACTTCAAATCTGATATGGACGACACCATATGATTGAAGTCTTGAAACTTTGAATCTTTTAACGGAGATCTCCGTACAGCACGGAAAGGGAGGATTTCCCTTGTATGCACTGTAGTGTGATCTTGGGGGTTTGTATATTTAAGTAGCGTGGGGTCTGTGGGGTGAATAGCATGAAGCCCCCCATGTGGAGAGTGCAGGGTGGCTTCCCCTCTGCTTACAGTGTTTAAATGGTTTGTTTTTGTAGGTTATGTTTTATTACATTTTCGATGTTTCAAAACTTTGATTATATGGTGTCGACCATATCAGATTCGAAGTTTTGAAACTTCGCTCATGTAATATAGACCCGAATTGCACAATCCCTTTCACAGGCATCTGTTTCTTCTTGAAGTGGTCCTGCTTACTACATGGTTTGTAATTGATTCCTAAAATACTATAGCCAGAAGTAGATCACATGTTTAGGTTCTTGAATCTGAATTATCACAGATGATGTGCTTTGTCTCTGCACTGTGAAATTCTTAGGGCTCCAAGATTCCTACACTTATACACATCATCAAAAGTTTATTCCTATCAGGAGATATTCACCCCAACCTGGGCCCCCTCTCCTGTCCCTCTCATAACACCTTCTCCTCACCCCTACTTTCCTCCACCCCAATTACTCCTCCACAACATTCTCAACAAAGCCATAGAGTTACATTCATGGATTGCCAGTTATTCTCCTAATGTAATAACTCTTACCGAAACTTGGCTTAAACCCGACATCACTGACAATGAAATTCTTCGCCTTGGATACAATGCCTTCCCCTTGGACAAGGTCCATAACAAAGGAAGGGGTGTACCTATAATTTATTCTGACCAACTAAACTTGTCCCCTCAGTCCATTTCACTCCCCAACTTTCACCCTACAGAACTTTTAGTAGCAAACTGCAAACTTAACAATCACAAAAAACTTACAATTGTTGCTGTATATATCCCCCCCAAGTAATAACATTCCCATTCTTGAACAGATTCTCTCCTGGATCACTCCCCACATATCTTATGAAACCATAACATTGGGTGACATCAACATCGATTGGCACACCCTGACCACTGACTCCCCTAACTCTAG
>NC_056739.1:1940829688-1940849688 GCF_019279795.1 Protopterus annectens | reverse complement strand
GCCATATTACATCTGCTCTCTTTCCAGATCTATCTAAGTCATTTGATACAATATTCCATTCTATCCTTCTCACTCAAGTTTCTTCCCTAGGGTTGTCGTCTCAATCTCTTAACTGGTTTAAAAGCTATAAAATATATAAAAAAAAAAAAACAAACAAAATAAATATAAACAAAAACGGAATGCAGGGAGATATGAAACTCTAGCAAAAACAATTATAACTGTTGCTAGTTAAATCAATACATTTAATAAAACAAAAAAAGAGAAGCAAGCGCTTTCATCTCCACAACAGGAGACTTTATCAAGTTCAAATATGAAACAAACTGACATAATATTAAAATGTGGCATGCCCATACTGTAACCCAATCACCAATGAATACATGAATAAATTAGCAAACGCCAGCCCACATAACATTCAAGGCAAGCTTTCTAAATTAAAGCAATACAAGCTTATAAAGAATGAAGTATACAAATAACATGTTTGGCAGAAAAAACGCTACTAAATAAAGCAGTTGATTATATGCAATAGCTAAAAATATGTGCAATGGTGGGTATATGGGTCATGTTTTTAAATTCATTGTGGTTGAACCTTTTGAACACAATCCAAGAGGTGGTCCTTGGCCATTACTGCTTGAGAGAAGTGAAGCTTTATGGCAGCTTAGGACTAATGCCATGCAATGGCCAGGTTTAAATGAGTCATTTTCTATCATTTGTTTTTTAAATTGAAATCTTTGGAGAGATAAATTTTGTTTATTTAGGGTAAACATAAAATGATGACATTGATGCAACATAGGTTTATATATATATATATATATATATATATATATATATATATATATATATATATATACTCATATATATATATATATATATATATATATATATATATATATATATATATATATATTTTGGTATACTAACAGTTTTTTATGAAAATATATTTATATATAATATATATATATATATATATATATATATATATATAAAATATATATTTGTGTGGTTATTTATATATATTATTTGTGCAGATTTTTACATCTATTTATTTAGTTTAACCAGTGCCATTGCACAAGTCTACCTGTGTAGTGTTGTATATTCCGTTTTGATTATTGTTTTTACATCTTTGGAATTCTGATGAATTTTATATTGGTATTATATCAGTTTGT
This sequence comes from Protopterus annectens, assembly GCF_019279795.1. Lineage (NCBI taxonomy): Eukaryota > Metazoa > Chordata > Ceratodontiformes > Protopteridae > Protopterus > Protopterus annectens. The sequence continues at coordinate 1,940,848,525 of NC_056739.1, read as the reverse complement.
ATTTATTAACATACAGTTTTTTATTTACTGCTCCTGGTCCTGAGTGTGTTCCCTCCTTTTAGGTGGTAGTTACTATAATGTTGTTGTGTCTTTCGGCTTTTCCCGGTTAGGGGTCGCCACAGCGGAACTCTGGTCCGCTAATGATTGGCAGTAGATTTTTAATATATTATATTATATTATATTAGAGTTTTATACATGAATCTCATGCAGATATATACATTGTTGCACAGTAAAGTGAGATTTCATGTTCTATTTATTTTGTGTGGATGCATTTCTGTACATTGCATTTTCATGTTTAGTTTTATAGTATCAGTAGGGCTTTTTTAAGTTTTAAACCTAATTTTAACCATTGCACATATTTTTAACTACTGCATATAATCAATTTGCTTTATTTAGTAGCATTTTTTTCTGCCAAGCATGTTATTTGTATAGTTCATTCTTTATAAGCTTGTATTGCTTTAATTTAGAAAGCTTGTCTTGAATGTTATGTGGACTGGCATTTGCTAAATTATTCATGTATTCATTGGTGACCCTTTCTGATTGGGTTACAGTGTGGGCATGCTACATTTAATAGTGTGTCAGTTTGTTTTATATTTAAAATTGATAAAGTCTCCTACTGTGGAGACAATAACGCTTGTTTCTCTTTTTTTGTTTTATTAAATATATTGATTTAACTAGCAACAGTTATATATGTTTTTTGTTGGCATTTTATATCTTCCTGCACTCCGGTTTTGTTTATATTTATTTGGTTTAAAAGCTACCTCACCAATAGGCAACATGCCATCAAATTGCAACACTCTCGCTCTCCCTACCTCCACAGTACTACAGGTGTTCCCACAAGGTTCAATCCTTGGTCCTCTTCTATTTAACATACTCCTTGACAACCTACATCAAGCCATTCCACATTCCTCTCTAGTTCATTAAGCAGATGACTCGACCACAGTCCGCACTGTATAAAAGCCTGATATCTTTCAACAAATGACCCAAACAGCTTTCTATACTGTTGAATCATGGCTCCACCAGAATCATCTCTCCTTAAACGCCAAAAAAAGCAAGCTTATGTTGTTCACCACTTAAAAAATACCTCTACCAACTTACAAGACACCATTCTCCCTCTAAATTCAATAAAAATCAAACTGGTAGCAAACTGGTACCAAACTTTTAGGGGTCATAATAGATGACAACCTAAAATTTGATTTACATATCCAATCCACTATCTCTAAAACCCCCCAAAAACTTGCCCTCCTCTACAGGCATAATAAATTCCTCTCCTCTTCAACCAAACAAGCCATAGTACTCTCCTATCTACTTCCCTCTCTAACCTACGGTGCTCCCTTACTACCTAATCTGCAGTCCTCTCTTAAACTAAAATTAGAATCTTGCTACAACAAAATTTCCAAATTTGCTTCTGTCGTCATTTAACCCATCACTGTATAACCTTAAGAAACCTCCATTGGCTCAAATTCACTCATTACCTACTACACCTTCAACTAACTACCTCTCACAGACTAATTTACAAACCACAAGACTGCCCTGCACTTAGCTCCTTATTCACCCCTTATACCTCTACTAGGTCATTATGCTCAGAAAATCAAAACCTACTACAAGTCCACAAACCTAATCTACCAACAGGTAAACTCCTATACTCCTGGACTTTTGCCAGATTTTGGAATAATCTCTCCTCCTCCATCCGCTCTGAACAATATCCCATCAAATTCAAAACTGTCATCCATAAACACCTTCTCTCCAATTAGATCTGCAGCTGTTCCTCCCTGTCTACTGGTATCACTTAACTCTCTTTCCCCTGACCTCAGACCCAGTATTTATTACTCTTTTTTACTATCTAACCACCTAATCCAAACTTTTCCTCCACCCAGAGGGTCCTTATGCCCTATTAAATATTACTAAAATCTTTTATACCTCATTTTAAGCTTACTAACTACTAACCTTAACATAATGTAAATTCTTATGCCTTATTCTCTCTGCTTTCTTATCTCCACTCCATACTTAATGTCAGATATACAATCTACAGATGCTCCTTACTCACACTGACAGACCAACCTTTTTCTTCCTGATATTTTATTATTGTTTGAACTCACAAATTTTTCATCATTTAAACTCACTTACCTACTGTCTTTTGTTTCTTTTTCTTCTTAAATCTTGTTGTGTAGCAAATTGTATCTTTGTATTGCCATTCTCTATATTGTAGTGACGCTTGTAAATAGTGTAATTACCTTGTAACCATTTATGTACTGTATACCTTGTTATATTTGTGCATTGGAGCTTTTCTCCCCAGGCTTCCACTGAAATGGGCTCAGTTTAGTCCAGTGGGCCATCCCAGTAAATAAATGTTAATAAAATAAATAATAATAGAAGTAATAATATATAGATTCCCTTCACAAGCTCAAAGTTTCAAAACTTTGAACTGTAAATGGTTGAGACCATAAGATCGAAGTTTTGAAACTTCAAGCATTTTAAATGGAGATCGCCATATAGCACGGAACAGGAAATTTACTGTTTTCCTCACTGTATAGCGATCTCAAAGCTGATATATTTATTTAGCAGGGGGTGTAGGGGGCAATATAAATAAAGAAAAAAATTTTAATTAATTAATTTTTTTTTTTTTACAATTTTGAAGTTTCAAAACTTTGAACTAATGGTCTCAAACATTTGCAGATACGTCGAGCTCATGAAGTAGATCCGTATATATGTATGTATATATATATATATATATATATATATATATATATATATATGTGTGTGTGTGTGTATATATATATATATATATATATATATATATATATATATACACATACATACATATATATATATATATATATACCTACATACAGATGTAAATATATATATATATGCGCGTGCGTGTGTTTGTGGATATGTGTATATATATATATATATATATATATATATATATATATATACACATACATATATATATATATATATATATATATAGAGAGAGAGAGAGAGAGACAGATTATATAAAGATAGAGAGGTAAATATATGCAAATGCCTGTTAATATTATAGTTACATCCCTGTCTGAATGTACTTTTGACATCCACTGCATACATTAATGTACAACTGTCTAGCTAGTACTATTTCCTTGACTGCTTCAGTTCTAGACTTTTGGATACTATAAACCTACGCAAAGCACTCAGCTATATCCATTTCTGTTACAAGCATGTGTCTGACATTAACTTTCTCTGTATATGATTAATTCCTTAACAATAACTTTTTTAATGTGAAAAATACTATTTCCTTCAACGTAATCAAATTACATTCCACACACTTTACAAGCTTCTTTATAGTCATTTAGCAAACATATTAACTACCTAATACTGCAAAATTTAAGATTATCTGAATCATTTACTTAATTAAGCAAATTATACTTTTTGTTGAAAATCTTACTCTAGTCATCATCCAGGCATCCAGGAGCTTTCATTTTTGCATTCCTGATGCTGATTATACATACATATATATATATATATATATATATATATATATATATATATATATATACACACACACACACACACACACACACACACACACACACACACGTACACATACATACATGTAAATGTTATACAAACTTATATTTTATCTATCTACATTTTTATTCAATCCAAACATCCAAAACATGAATGCAGTATTTAAGCATATGCTCATAGTATCACAAGCAACATCAGTCTACTTCCTATTACACACTTTTATAAATTATTTCATGATGTTACACAAAGCTCCATCCATCCATCCATCCATCCATCCATCCATCTATCCAATCCCACTGAATTCACTGGACTCCTAATAGTGACACACTTGAACAACCGACAACGTCCACAGACTTTACTAGGCAAGGAGGGAATGCAAGTAGATAGGCAAGCCTTTCTTCCATATCATATGCATACCCCACACTACACAAGCACACACACACACTGACACACAGACACACACACACACACACACACACACACACACACACACACACACACACACACACACACCCCTATGGAAAATCTGAAGTCATCAGTCCACTTAATGCACATCTTTGGGATATGGGTAGAAGTATCTAGAGGAAACCCATGCATACACAGAGAGGCCATGTAAACTCCACACAGAAAGTAACAACAGCTAAGAATAAATTTGTAGAACCATTTGTGCACTGAACATTTTTCTCATTGTGTCAGTGTGCCAGTCTTACAGTTGGAAAAGGATAATTCCCTAGTCAGTATTACTTTGCAGTTTTCATTCTCTTACTACAGACCTCCAAGAACTTCATTGATTAGTGAGGAAAAAATAAATAAATTGCACTTGATCATGGCTATTCAGCCAGGCAGGGGTAAAGATATATTATGGTTAGTGCATTCAATAGCTTCACAGCAGGCTGAGCACAGAAAGGTTAAAAAGACTGCTAGCCACACTATGGTCTGGCTTTTAAACTGGAAAGCCCAAATGCAGATGTGCCCAAAGTCATGGGCGCCGGAACCATAGAGTGAAGGGGGAGGGGCACCCCCTCACTTTTGCAGCTCTTGCGACCATCCCAACTCGTCATCAAGTGCGCAATGACCACGCGCTTGTTTGAACAGTTTAACTGCAGTTTTGCTGCAGAGCTGGGGATTTTACTTTTAACTGCAGTTTCGGATTTCTTTTAATGCACAGCTGGAGATAACGGCCGTTTGGGATTTCTTATTTAGTTTTGCCATTTGGACAGATTTCTTCATTGCAGAGCTGGGGATATGGATGTCTTTTAACTGCAGCCTCGGTGCTTTGATAACGGCCAGACATTCAGCCACCGTGGATTAAGGATTACTGTATGCAGAGCTAAGGTACTGTCTTTGGGGGGGGTGTATGTGTGTGTGAAAATGCCCCCAACAGGATACATCTGGTGGCTACAGGTACACAGGCTCAAACCCTGTACCTTGGGTGCAAAACCCTGTACCTTGGGTGCAGGTAAAAAGAGCCTAAAGTCCCTAGCCACCTTCACTTGTGAATTTATGCCTCACAATTTTGTTCTGTTCCTCATTAAATCTCTGTTTTTTTCAGGAGCAGTAAAACATAACCTTTTATGCTAGCAATTTTCTAAGTTTATAAGATCAGTATTTGAAATGTGTCCCTATTTTGGGGCTGTACTCCCCCATTATTGGCTTTGTTCTGTACTTTTGTGCTAAGAGGTTGAGAGCTATAGTGATAAGTGAGAACTGAATTCACTAAATGATAGCCATTTAAGTTTGTCTTCCTGTCTTTCAGGAAACTGATTTAGCTTAATTGCATGTTGCTCTGACTGTAGTGCACAGGGTTCTGGGTTCAAGACTCGGTAGTGAAATGCACAGTGGTAACACAGCATTTTATGCAAGCAACATTCCAAAATTATACAAGCAATGTGTAAAATGTGTCCCTGGTGTTTGGCCTTTTGCCCCCCACCCCAATTGAAAATAAGTGCAAGAAGCTGTGCAACGCTTACATTACTGTGATTCTGTATTTGTATTTATATATATATATATATATATATATATATATATATATATATATTGTGTGCAGAAGTAGGCTGTTATCATAGAAATGTTCTGAATAGGGCTGTTTTGTCATTATTGGTGCATGCATTTTGCTTCATTGCCTACTGGAAAAATGTTCAAACAATAAATTTAAAATGCACTCTAACTTACGTCTAACAAGTATGCTGTATTATAAAATGAACATAATTTGATAAAGCCAGGAAGGTGTATCAAAGAATGCATGTATGTTTCTTGTTTTGTGCGCAAGGGGCCTATGATGTGAAAACAGCCCAAAGATAATCTTTATCCACCACTGGCCAGATGCATTTTCTTTGGATGTGGTGTGGGTTTTAATGCTGCTTCAATGAATGTGAGTTTCACGGGCAAAGAAGTTTTAATGCCAAGTCTATTTTCATTGTGAGACAGTATTGCTTTGTTTAGCAGATATCTGTTAGTGTTTGTGCATTGTGCTATAAAATGTAAAAAAATAAAATCCAAATAATCATTGTAGAAGTAAAGCAGTATGCACACATTAGTGTTTATGGTAAATGGGGTGAAATAGCCAGGTGATGGGACATTGGAATGGCTGCAGGGGAACTCTGGTGCTATATTTTGGTTCTATTCTTCAGTTTGCATTTGAAAGTTGGTATCCCACAATTCCTTTGGAGTGAGTGGGGTTGTGTAATTATGTATGCAAATTTTGTGTTATTCAGCATACAGATTTGCACCTATTTTTCATGGGCCTGAATGTTGTGGAGAGATGGATATATACCACAGAGGCTACCACTGTTGCAGAACAAACTATCCATAAAAATAAAACAAAGCTCATCCGTCAATATTCAAATGCAACATGGATTTTAGGGTGGGCAATAGAAAATGTACTCCATGATTGCCCTTCATGCCACAAATGGATAGAGGCAGTTCCTAAATGCTGTATCCCTTATATAGGTCCCCTCAAATTATCTATGAAATGATCACAGTTATTCTCACTAGGGCTAATATACAATTATCAGCCATGGGATAGGTAAGACCAATCAGGAAATGTTAATTCAAGAATAAAGCACCAAAAGGGAATTGGCTAAGCTTAAAAAGTTCTCCAAGTAAACCTAAATAGTTATAAAAAATTGCCCTTTTTAGAATACTAAGTGCCCCTCTCACCCCCCCCCCAGTCTTCAACAGATTATGGCACCTTTGCCCAAAGTTTGAAAATAGAACTGGCTTGTGAAGAGAAAATATTTGGGGGAAGTGAGCAGTATAAACTAGCCATGTCTCTACCTTTTATATGGTGAAATCATTTAATCCTAAAATCACACATTGTTCTATGTAAGCTTTTATGGAAGCTTAGAGTCTTGCTGAAAGTTTTTAAATCCATAGGGACTTAACTTTGGAGAACCAAACTTATCTAGTTGTGTTGTCTGTCTATCTCAACACACCTATATGAAAAAGGAAGGGAGCTATGCCTGTACTGAAGGATAATGTTACAGGATGCCTCACAATGTAATCCTGATGGTGATCCTGTAGGTAGGAATAGGTGGCCAATTAGGCTGTTGTAGCAGCCAGTCACGCATCCTATGTAGCTGCGTATACACTCCTTTTAGTAGCTATAATAAGTGTAAGAACAATGCTACAGAAAGAATGTCGAATATCTTATCTTCTTAGATGCATGAACCACTAGCTATGATGTAGTTTGTGCAGAGGGTTACAGCTTTGAGAAGTCATTCCTGTGGTACAAGGTTTTATTCTTTCAACTCTCATTTGCCTACAATATGATCTTGAAACGTTGCTCCTGGGTTGCCCTGAAAAGGGACTGTGTGTCCAGTAGGTCTACCTGTTTAACAAATGGGCATTATCAAAATTAGTTTCTCCACAGGTTGTAAGTACCACAAATATACTTTTATTGCGACAAAAAAGTATATTATCCATAATAGTTACACAGTAAGGCCTAGAGTGTTTGGCTATAGTTTGTATTTAAAACTTAACTGAAACTTTGTGCCTCAGAAATTCAAAACAAGTATGAGCTTTTGAAAAGACATCCTTCTACTGTCATTCAGTTCCATGTTTCTGCAAGGAAATGCTGATTGTTCACAGTTCTCTGCATGCTAAATGCACAGCTAAAAACTGCAGTAGTAGATATAAGTAGGAAAACTGTAGCTGCTATCAGATACTCAAGAGTGCAGTTAGTGGAAAGGAAATATATACTCTGGATTTCTGATTACATGACTTAGGAATATTTCCAACTGGAAAGCTAGGGAATACTGACTAAAAAGGAACAAAAAATCAGCTGGGACACACCAAAATAAATGATGTGAGGGTAAGTGTTAGGGTGAAATGGTGAGGACATCAGAGATGTAGACCCATACTAAGAGCTGGTAGGATAGTGGATATCATACAGTAAACTGGAATAGAGCTAAGAAGAAGGTAGGGTACAGACAATGTGAGATTATTACTGTTAATAATAATATTACTTTCAAATCATGGATTAAAAATGCAACAATTTAAATATTTCTAGAAAGACTTGGATCAGAAAGAAAAGAGAAGTAGAAATAAATTTATGTAATACTGAAAATGCAAAGATGAGATAATGTAAGGATTACAAATAAAACAGTTTTGTCCCATAAATGCAGCAACACAGACACATCCAGCATTAAAAGCAATAAACAATCTCCACATTTTAAAAGGCAAAGCAGAGGCTCAGGAGATATACAGTCCTTCATTCTGGACTGTAAAGGATCAGCTATCAAAAGATGTCTCATTTTATACTTTGTGGCTTGGATGTAGTTACTGATTCATCTTGTGCAAGGTGTACATATAAAGCTCCGCACACCTGACTGAGGTCCGTTACTGTAACAGGGTAGACATTCTTCTTTTAAATCAAAATAACTTCATGTAGATGTAATGTTCTTAGCTTTACACTGCCAATGTTATTTATTAATGCTTTTCTGGTACTCTTGAAACACTCCAGTACTTCTTCTCCAGATGCTTGGATCTATTCAGCAAACTGATAACACTTTGTTCTTCTTTGTTCTGCTTTATTCTACATTGCAGGTTTGTTCCCAAACACCAAAATAGTCTCCTGTCATCTCTTCCATCTTCTCTGCCATCTTTCACAGCAAGGCCCACCATTCATTCCTATATAAAGTGTTTTTCAGGCCAAACCTTAATTCACCGTTATATCAAATCTGCATCAGAGCACACTACACTTGTATAAAGTCTTTATCAGGTAAAACTTTAATTTCTTCTTGTAGCAAATCATTACCAGAACAATACATACACCTGATAACATTTATTACATTTTGACAGCTCTGCTTCCTCTGTTTTCTTCTATTAATCACATTTATGTGGTTTCCCTTACTACCCCTTTAAATTCCATCGACCTGATCACTTCTATGCCCTCTAATGCTGCTTCACAGTGTCATCTCATTAGAGTTATGCCTTTTTCTTAATTTTTTTAATACATTTTGCAGTTTAGTTGTTGTTATTCATGTTCCTTTCTTCTCCCTCCTGTATGCAACTGTTTTATACAATGCATATTACAGTAACTTTAAACTATACTTTCTTTCACCTTCTGGGTTCAGTTGGCATATTAGCTTCTGAACCAAGCAGGGAACAGAAGGAAAGTTTTGAGTATATGATGGATAGGTGGACAGTAGATAGTTCTTCTGCTGGGGGGGGGGGGGGGGGGGTGTTGGCTGGTTATGGAGTTTTGAACTGAAAACCCAGAGATTGGTATGGGAGTTTGCATCATTGAAGCAAGTTGTTTTGGTAGCACTGGGTCTCAGATGTGTGGTGTGTGCAAAGCAGCATTATGTCAGTACTTCCTGAACTACTGAACTAATGTCAGTGAATGCTGAGAACCGAGGGGCAGAGTGGAGTAGCACATGAAGCAAAAAAATAAAAAGAAAAAAGAAAAACATTGTCTTCAGCCAAAGTCAGTTGACACTAGGATCATAAAATCAGAAGAATGAATCCAAAGAAAAGAAGAAAGAAGAAAAATAACATTTATTGTGGCTAACAAGCACTACATAAATATAACCGTCTTCAGGGATGACTGTTGTGTCTCTGGCTTGGTAAATACATTTCTGAGTCATTATCAGGTTCAAACTAATAGTTATAAGAATCCAGTTCAAACATACAACTTGTCAACTTACTCACTAGAAAAGATGGACAAATAACAAGAAAAGAACTGATTTTCTACAGTGAAAAAGTAAGTGCATCTTGTGGAGTTCCACACTGATTCAAGGGTTCCCAATTCAATACTGACATTATTCACTAACACGCTAACACTGTAGTCCCCTCCCAAATAATCAACAGCATAATGTACTACTGTAAAATCATCCAAATGTCACATATTCACACCCTGACTCTTCTGTTAACACCTGCACAAAGCAGAATGCATGACTTTTAACATAAGCAGATAAGATAGATGCCGCTTATATTCTGGAATATGAAAAAGTAAATTCTAAAACAGTATTCATATACTTTGAAGATTTTGCGACAACCACAAGTACTGAAAAGAAAATTAACTTTACACATTTTACCACACTGCTTCTAGATAATTCAAGTATGATTTATATGCTTGCTACCTTCCTTTCAAGGGACAAGGAGAGTTATAAGAAAAACCTAGGTAGATAACTGGCATTTCATCTCTTAACATATTTTAGTAAAAGAAAAAACAGAAACCAATATAATTACAATTCTACAGGGAGCATTGATATGATTGCCTTCAAACTCATCAGTTTGAATGTGTGTAGTGAACCATCACTCCTTATCAGATCATAAATACTGCATTAACAGGATAAGCTGCCAGAGACAGACCTGTCGAATACCGAAGGATAAAGCAGTATGCTTTACTCACAGAAAGAGACTAACGCAAAACCACTTTAAAAGCATAACAAAGCAACTGTTTGGCAGACATTCACAGGCACATCCTACTTATCTATGTGGCATACATTCAAGTAATGTTTGATAGAAGCATATATAAGACAAGTAATGAAGCATTCACCTAGCCAAAAAAAAAAAACAGGTGTGCACATTTCTTTAAAATACTGACCCAAAAGTACTGTCCATTACAGCTAATTGGGAAAAATATTTGCTCTTTAAAGCAGCAGCAAAAATACTGACACCTTTCTACTAGTGTGTTTAAGCTAACAGAACTCCTTTATCACTATTTTTAGGGCATGCACAATCAAACCTAAACAACATTATAAGTGCTTACACTTACTTTAATGCTCAGAAATAATTAAAAAAAAAAAAACGTTGCTATACCTTATTTGTAAAATAAAGCATTACTACCTGCAAAAAAAAAAAAAAAACTTCATCACTGACACAGGAAAGAATGCAACCACACCTCGGTTGTGAAATAAAGCATTTCTATTTGCTACAAAAATTGTGCAGTCTTCTTTAAAATGCTAACCCCTTTGTAGTCAAAGTACTGCCCATAACAACTTATCTGAAGAAAAAACTATTTCCTTTTCCAAGTAGCAGATATTAGGACAACTTTCTGTTTATGTGTTTAAGCTAAAAGAATTCCTTTGCACTTGTATTCATTTTAGGCCATACAAAATCAAATGTGACCAACATATTATGTTTTTATAGTTTTTTATGCTCAGAAATACAGCAACTTTGTTGTATCGCAGTTGTGAAATAAACCATTACTACCTGCAATAAATACTACCGCTCATACAGAAAAGAAGACAAGCATCAGCTCAGTTATGAAGTATAGCATTTCCTCCTGCTACAAACACCACTGACACAGGAAACAACAGAAGCATCACTAAGTAACAATGAAATGAAGACAAAAGTGAAGTGACTTACTTCCAGGTTACCTTGCAAAATGATATCCACTAAAATAAATAACTTTCGAGGGCATTTCAACACTTTAATCAGTCTCTACATTACAAGTAAAAGAGCTGGGATACAGACATTTAGTAAAGAACAAAAAGATGCTAACTGTTTAAAACAGGGTCAATCATTGCTGACACCAACTCTTGAAACATGCAGACATCAGTTGCACAACTCTACATCTATGATAAAAACCTATATGGAAAGTCAGAAAAGCATACTGAAGTGTGACATCACTCACTACCCTCTGTAAGAGGCATAGTGTAGCCTCTCTGCATTTTCAGATTTTTCCGGTCACATTTACTGTTTATGCCTGTTGACCAATGCATTTACTGTATCTATTTAAGTAGCAAAAGAAGGAAAAAAAATGAACATAAAAGCAACATATGGCATATGACGGAGCACCCACTGGCGATATGCAGAAAGGAAAATGATATTCCCCTTAATACTAAAAATTGTAAGGCAGCACAATCAAAGAGAACTGAGTTTGTACCGAGCAACACGCACTTTCTTGCTGTTCTTGTTAACATATACCCTTGCATACACATATACACACAGGCTGTACAGACAGTATCTAGATATCCAGTCAGGAACATAAAACAAACACCTAAACACATGTATGTGTCTATATGTACAAATATATATCTATATTTATATATATATATATATATATATATATATATATATATATATACACACACACACACACACACACACACACACACACACACACACACACACACACATACACATGTGTGTGTGTGTGTGTGTGTGTGTGTGTGTGTGTGTGTGTATAAATGATCTGACAAAGCTCATTTAAGGGTGAAAGCACTCATCTATTTGCCTTTCATTAAAGAAGTTTTGATTTCTGAACAAGTAACAAGTTATAATTGCTTAATTACTCTCAACTCTCAAATGAGCTTGTCAACAACACATGGTTCTTTTTTCCTAATTTTTAGGATTCTTAACCAGCAGTGTTTGGTGCTCACAAGTACCATTTTTCCCTGTCGTCTATCATATATATATAGAAACATACACACACACACACACACACACACACACACACACACACACACACACACACACACACACCACACACATGCACATTGAATGAGGGTGATCTTTACTGTGTTTGATCTGGTAGGCTCTTTCCCCAGGTTTGCTTTTAAGACAGCACATAATTTTAAAAATTGATCCAAAAAGGGACACAGAAAAGCAAGTTCCGTCAAGACTTTCGCCCATAATCATGGTACTACAAACTGATGTTCTTATAAACAGTGCCCTTTTATTTTACAAGCTAAATACATGGCTCTTGAAAATAGTTTAGGGTCCAGCTTCATACTTCAGAGCAGTAATTGTATAACTTTTGGGGTGGGGGTGGTCTATTTGTTTGTCTTTTTGGCTTTTTGCGGTTAGGGGTCACCACAGCGGAACTCCGGTCCGCTAATGATTTGCAGTCAATTTTTATGGTGCCAAGTTGCCAGCCCGATGCCCAACCTTCAGCGAAGGCACACCCATTCACGCATGTCTTTCGGAGGCCACTCGACCGCGGGGAGAACATGCAGACTCCACACAGAGGGCACTCCAGCCGAGAATCGAACAGGAGAACTCCTTGCTGTGAGGTAAAAACGCAACCGCTGTACCACCGCGGAATTCACGCAACTGCTGTACCACCGCGGGTAGTCTATATTGCTGTTTATTCAGTTCACCCTAGTTTTTACTGGGGCAAAACTGAAAGACCATTAAAGAAAGGAATTTATGAGCAGCAATATGATACTAGGAATAAGAATGGTATCAGTCCTCTGTTTGAGCACATTCGATCGTGTAAAGGGTTTAAAGACTTTAAGTTTGCAATACTGGAGAAGGTTAATCTGGATTCTCGGTGTGGGGAAGGGGTCAGTGCGATACTAAACTGGAGTTTGCTTTAGCAGTTCAAACTGAATTGCACATTTCCTTCCAGTTCAAATTAGAATGCTTCCTTGCAGCCTGTTTTAAAATTAAGTGCAGCTAAATAATCAATTTTCAAATTAGAATAGTAAGGGTCAGGGGTTATTTTAAATAATATTTTTAATAATAAATTATTACCTTTTCCTAGAAAAAGCCTTTCTTTTGTTTTCATTGGTGTTGATAAGGCTTGTGTTTACCTGATTATTACATATTTTCAGTTCGTTAGATATGTTTTAATTTGTTTAGGATTTTTGAAATTCATGTAATATAAATATGTTCACATTCTTAATTTTTTTAGATTAAATTTGTATTCAGATGGTAGAAGGTGTAATGTTTTTTTGTATTTTTAATTCTTTCATTAGGTTATGAGTTTGTGAGATTATGTTTACTTTAACTGACAGATTTATTTCTTATTTAAGTTATGAATGATTAATTAATGGATGTGTTTTTAGAAAGTGATGTCACTATGATGATGATTCTGATGAAGTCCTGATTTTCTCTGGGACGTGCCAAATCAATTAAAATTGTTTCTTCTTTTATATTTTAATCATGTTTGCATGACCATTACATTATTTTGTTGAACATTTACATACACACACACACACACAAACTTATACACATATATGTTATATGGTTTCACTTCATAAAAGCGAATTGCTGAAATATCAAATTTCAGCAATTCATGTCCATGAAGCCTAAACTTCTAAATAACGAAAGTGCATAATCATAAATAGGACTATGTCGCATTTATGCTTATGCATTTTTGTTATCGTACGGAAGTGTTTGGTTGGGATGGTGTCTGCAGTTTAAGGTGAGTGAGTGTGTGTGAGTGTTTTTGTAACATGTACGAGTGGGTCAGGGTAGGGAGGTGAGGGTATGAGTGTGTGTTGGCTGTGTGTGATTTTTTTTTTTTTTTTTTTTACTGATTATGTGATCACGGAGTTATTATATATAAGTAGGAGGGGGTGCAGGGAGGCTTGCCCCCTTCATATGTGTAGTGTAAGTGTGTGTCTGTGTGGTGTTAGGTTGTATTTCAGTGTTTTGTGGTGTGGGTGTTATGGTTTGAGTGTTTTGTGTTCGATGTTGTGATTTCGTGGTTGTGAGGTGTTGGTGTTTTAATAGTTTTGGCTTTATACTGTCAAAATGCTGAAATTCGATATTTCAGCATTTTAGCAATATGAAGTGAAGCTGTTTACAGATATATATATATATATATATATATATATATATATATATATATATCATTATTGGCTCTCTTTTTCCACATTTTTTTCTACATGGGGTCGGGTTATCATGTTGTCGACAAATCTCTTGATTCAGTGCTACACTCCTGCCTTCTTCAACCCTCATGCCTTACTGTCGCAGATCTTCTTTCGCACAATCCATCCACCTCTTTGCTGGATGTCCTTGCTTCCTCTTACCTTCTTTCTGTCTGTCCCAAATCTTTCTCACCAGATTGTCTTCTGCTTTTCTGTACATGTGCCCAAACCACTGTAATCTGTTCTATTTGATCTTTTCTGCAATTGGAGCTACTTTGGCATCTGATCTTATGCCCTCATTTCTTCATCTGTCCCACAATGCTCATTCTACCACCTTTCTCATGCACCTCATTTCCATCATCTCTAGCTTCTTCAACTGCTCTACCTTTACTGCCCAGGTTTTTGTACCATACGGTAGTACTGGTCACACCACTGTCTTGTACACCTTATTTTTCAGCTTCTTTGGCATTCTTCTGTCATAGACTACACCTGATACTCTACGCCAGTTGGCTGCAGCCTCTCTGATACTAGCTTTGACCTCTTCATTCAAACTACCCTTCTCCTCAACCACCCCTCCCAGATACTTGAAGCTGTTTACCTGTTCCACTATCTTCCCTTCTATCTTTATTCTCAGCTTCTTCTGATTTCCCCAATTTGCTGCCATTACCACTGTTTTTTCTGTGCTTAGTTTCATCCCATGTGCCTTCAGATTTGCATTTCATTCTTCTATCCTTTGCTGAAGTTCTATCTCAAAGTCTGCCTGTACTGCCACATCATCTGCATACAATAGCTTTGTTGATCTCTCCCCTCCAACCTGTTTGTAATGTAGTCCATCACTAGTATGAACAGCAGTGGGCTTGGAGCTGAACCCTGGTGTAGACCCACTCCCACTGGGAACCTTTCTGTGAGGCCGAACACTGTTCGTACTTAAGTCACTGGCTCCTTGTATACAGCCTGCACTAATTCTACCAATGTTTCTGGGACTTCAAACCACCACAGTAAAGCCCAGATCTGCTCTCTTGGGTCCTTGTCATATGTGTTCTCCAAGTCTAGGAATACCCATTTGGACTGTCTCCTCATCCCTAGCTTCTTCTCAAAGATCTGTCACAATGCAAACATCTGGTCCATTGTGCTGCATCCTGATCTGAATCCAAACTGCTCATCTCCCATCTTAAATTCTACTACTCTGCGTATCCATTTATCAATCACCCTCTCCAGAACTTTCATGCAGTGTGGTAGGAGTATGATGCCTCTGTACTGCTCACAGTTGTAGATGTGCCATCTGTTCTTGTACACTGGCACAAGTATGCTTGTTCTGCAGTTATCTGGAATATATCTTCTCTCCACACTGCTATTAATACTCTCAGGAGCCATTTCTCCCCTATCTCACCCAGCATCTTTATCATATCTGCTGTGACCTCATCTATGCCTGCTTCTTTCCCTGACTTCATCTTCCTTAGTGTTGTTCTTACTTCTGCTAAGGTGGGCTCCTCTTCTTCCTCATCATAGGCTGTTTCTGGGGGCAGTACAGCTTCTGTTGGGTTTTCTTCATTCAGAAGCTGCTGAAAATACTCCTTCCATCTGCCTTTAATGTCCTGTGGACTAGTAAGCAAGTTGTTGCTAGCATCCCTTATGAAGGGTGTCTGACTATCTTCTTTATCTTTCTGTCTTTGCCTTGCAATCTGATATAGTTTCTTTGTGCCCCTTACTGAGTCACTTTCCAGAAGTTGGTAGAGTGCCTTCAATGCCCTATTCTTTGCTATTGCAACTTCTTTCTTAGCTTCTTTGTTAGCCAACCAGTAGTCCTTGCAAGCCTGGTCAGTCTTTTCTATCTCCCACTTCTTCCTGCACTCCTTCTTTCTTTTGATGGCTTCCTGGTCTTCTGCATTCCACCACCAGCTTTCCTTATGTACCTTATTTCCATACCTGGCTCAGCCACAAACCTTTTCCGTAGTCCTAACACATGCTGTTTTTAGGTGCTGCTACTCCTCTTCAACTCCTCCTATTTCCTCCTCTTCTTGGGGTACTACAGCCCTGAGTAATTCCTTGAACCACTGTACTCTGTCTCCAGTCAACTTCCAGGTCTTCAGCCTGGTCTCTGTTGACCATAGAGCCTTCTCTGACAACTGCTTGCAGCTGATTGTGGCAACTAATGGTTTATGCTGTGGGCCGACTGTTTCACTGGGGATGACTTTGCAATCATGGATTCTACCCCAGTGCCTTTTCCTTACTAGGATGAAGTCTACCTGAGTTGCATGTTGGCTACTCTTGTATGTGATCTTGTGACTGTCTTTCTTTCTGAACCATGTGTTGGCTACTATCAAGCCATTTGCCAGAGAGAAGTCTAGAATGGCTTCTCCTTCTTTATTCCTGTTGCCCCAGTCAAGTGGACCCAGGAAATCCTTATATCCTGTTCTGTCTGTCCTGATATGTGCATTCAAGTCACCCATTATCAACACCAATTCATGTTCTCCTGCTTTATCTAGTAGGTCCTGGGCCTGCACCTGCTGTCTGAATGCACTCTTTTCCTCACTATCACAGCCCTGCTGTGGGGCATAGGCTGAGATTATGAATACTGCCCAATCACTGGAGTCTGATTGCCATGAGTCTGTCATTAATTCTGATGATATCCCTCACTGCCTTCTGAAGCCTTTCTCTCACCACAATTCCTACACCATTTCTAGCTGTACCCCATCTGAGTAGTAGAGTCTGGATCCCAAGCCAAGTGGTTTTGCTGCAATGCCCTTCCATCAAGTCTCTTTGATACATAGGATGTCCAGCCTCCTCCAGATCATCATGTCATCCACTTCCAAGCTGCGTCATGTCAGTGATCCTACATTAAGAGTAGCAATTCTCAGTTCATGTTCGGTAGGTTGGTTGGTGGACACACACTGGCAAACAGGGGGACATATACAACTCCCACTGTTAGCAAGGGTCCCTGGTGTGGTGCAGAGTAGACCGGGTCCTCAACCCACTTATCACCAGTAACTACCCATCTCTTTCTGGCAACATTAGTCAACAAGACTGAATCACCCTGCCACGCCATGCAATCTGTGATCCATGTTATCCTATCTTGAGGATACTGCTCACCACAGTAGATGCCCAAAGTGGTCGGTCTGTACAACTCTTCCCCCTATAGGGCACCAAGTAAAGTCTGTGCTGCTGCTCACAGCTCCATTCATTGATGAGTTTGAGATTGAAACACTCAGCATGTTTTTCAGAGATGGGAGAAACCCAATGGAGATACAGGGAGAACATGAAAACTCCAAACAGGCATTGGTCAGAGGTCAGGATTGAACCTTGTACCTGGGAGATGAAGACCTTAATCATTAAGCCATCTGGTCTCTCTCTCACACACACACACATATATTAGATATAATATATATATATATATATATATAAAATATACACATATATATATATATATATATATATATATATATATATATATAAAATTAGTATGTGTCTGTGTGTGTGTCTTTATATGCACATATCTATACGTACAAGTTTATATATATGTGTGTTTATATATATATATATATATATATATATATATATATATATATATATATATATGCATATACTTTTATTATATACACATATGCGGTGGATATAAAAAGTGTACACACCCCTGTTAAAATGCCAGGTTTTTGTGATGTAAAAAAATGAGGCCACAATAAATCATTTCAAAACTTTTCCCACCTCTAATGTGACCTGTAACCTCTACAATTCAATTGAAAAACAAACAAATCTGTTAGGGAAAAAAATATAAAAAATAAAAAACATACAAGAAGCTGGTTGCATAACTGTGCACACCCTTAAACTGATACTTTGTTGAAGCACCTTTTGATTTAATTACAGCATTCAGTATTCTTGGGTGGGAGTCTATCAGCATGGCACATCTTGTCTTGGCAATATTTGCCCACTCTTCCTTGGAAAAGTGCTCCAAATCAGTCAGATTGTGAGGGGCTCTCTTGTGCACAGCCCTCTTCAGGTCACCCCACAGATTTTCTATTGGATTTAGGTCTGAGCTTTGGCTGGGCCATTCCAAAACTTTAATTTTCTTCTGGTGAAGCCATTCTTTTGTTGATTTGGATGTATGTTTGGGGTCAATGTTGTGCTGAAAGATGAAATTCCTCTTCATCTTCAGCTTTCTAGCAGAAGCCTGAAGGTTTTAGGCCAAAAGTAACTGGCAATTGGAACTGTTCATAATTCCCTCCAACTTGACTAAAGCCCCAGTTCCATCAGAAGAACAGCAACCTCAAAGCATGATATTGCC